>NC_054707.1:81723268-82000768 GCF_016097555.1 Gigantopelta aegis | reverse complement strand
TTTTATATACATATTTAACTCCTCTAATCAAAGTTCTTCTCCTTTTTATATACATAATATTTAACTCCTCTAATCAAAGTTCTTCTCCTTTTTATATACATAATATTTAACTCCTCTAATCAAAGTTCTTCTCCTTTTTATATACATAATATTTAACTCCTCTAATCAAAGTTCTTCTCTTTTTTATATACATAATATTTAACTCCTCTAATCATTAACTCCTCTAATCAAAGTTCTTCTCTTTTTATATACATAATATTTAACTCCTCTAATCATTAACTCCTCTAATCAAAGTTCTTCTCTTTTTATATACATAATATTTAAGTCCTCTAATCAAAGTTTCTTCACAACCTGCGAAGATCAATGATCTAAAACCACTACCGCCATCAGATCGGAAGATTATTTTCTTGTAATTGCAGATTGCTCTGCGGATGGCAAATGTCAATGGGGAGATCTTCGTGCATTTCCGGTAACGTACGCTCATCATTTTGCGATGTCAGATAACACTGATACTGAAAAAAAAAAACCCCTGAATAAGTGAAATGAAATTGAAATTAGTGGAGCAAATGAAAATGAAATGGCATGCTGGTTCCTATAGTGTGTTCATCCGTGTGCTTTCTGAATGTTGTCTTGTACTAATGGCGGCTGAAAAGAAAGCTTTTATGCCTAATTGGCACCTGGAAGATCAAAGGAACGAAAGATAAACACGATGCACTTAGATAACCGCAAGCCATCAGATGCCATCTCCGTAGATCATTTAATCCTTTCGATCTCTAATCTTAGTTCCAGTAGAGGTTCTAGGGCAGTTCCAGTGGAAGTTCTAGGGCAGTTCGGAGAGAAAAACAAAATACCATCCAGTAGGCTACAAGAGGAAGGAATGGAATATTTGTTTAATGACACATCGGCACATTTTAAACAACGGCTATCTGCTTTCTAACATGTGGCTATTTCCACCCTGTAGTCCCAATTCAATAAATGGTTAAAGGTGCAGACCCTAGTTTTAACCCGTGAAAAATGGACACTAAGTTTAGTTAATTTACAAACCTGTAACTCATTTGGATAAAGCTACAATAAAGTAAAAGAAGAATCTGCGGTGTTAAAGCAGGAAGTATCCTTAAAAATAGACTAGAACTCGAATCAGTAACTGCTACTTCTCAGACGCACGTGCGTTTTTAAAAATATGAAAAATTCAGTTTTTGGTAGTTCAAATACCGGGATGACCAAAAACACTTCGGTTCTACGGAAATGGATAATCTAAAGAATAAAATATAAGTAATGTTTGATTTTAGTGATCATAAACGGCTCTAATAGTGTAAAATAGGCTGTAGTGTTTTAAAAACTAGGGTCTGTCCCTTTAACCTCGCAATGCAGTACACAAATACTTGCAAGGACTATGCGAAAAGACTGGAATATCTTAGTAAATACTTAAAGGGACTGACCTGAGTTTGCAGCCATTGTATCATGTTTGCGATAACAGAGCCTTGTTGGCGACTACTATTTCATACTTAATACATTTAATTGTTTGGAATACCAGTGTCTGTATTTCGACTATGTTTGCGGTCGAAAACTAATGTTTGTAGCACTTAGTTTTTACATTAATTCGTGATATATATGTTTTCGTACGTATGAAATTATTTTGAAGTAAAATCCAGTCCGGGCCAATGTAAACATTAGGATAACATCTTGTAAATATCGACACTGATATTTTAAATAAGAAAATGTATTTAATTTGTATGTTACGTCATCGAAAAGGCTGTATTATTCGGAAATATTTTACAATGGTTGTAAACTTAGAACTGTACGAAGCGTTCTTAACACTAAGATCTACTTTATGATCTCAGGACTAAGACTGCTTCGTCGAACTGAGCTCTGGTCTAGCTCAGAGTCCTCTAGCCTTATTATATGTAGTACTATGTGTATCTTAAAATTATATACATATAAAATTAATACGACAACCACAGGAAGACCTTCGAGTTAAGGCCACTTCTACCCTTTAACAGCTAAGGATGTTTTATATGTGGATGGGAAAATATTACTTATTTAATAAGTGATACAAAGTAATAATAAGTTATTATTACTTTGTATCACATCAGAAACAAAAATGTCGGATCAAAATTAAAGGCAGAAACATGAAAATACACTACAGTATTAAGCAGATCCCTATACATAAAATAATGATTTAAACTATATAAGGTTACCTCTTAGATCCCAGTAAGTGCCCCGCCCCCCCCCCCCAAAAAAAAAAAGAAAAAAAGAAGAAGAGAGAAACTTACTAGTTTTAGCCGATCCTAATAAGTGATATCTAACTGAAAGGAATGTAATGTTCTATTTTTACACACACACACACACACACACAGAGAGAGAGAGAGAGAGAGAGAGAGAGAGAGAGAGAGAGAGAGAGAGAGAGAGAGAGAGAGAGAGAGAGAGAGAGAGAGAGAGAGAGAGAGAGAGATGCACACGCACACGCACAGACATAAATTTAAATGTATTTTCCAACTAAACTTGTTAACTTACACGTCACAGAGCAATACATTTCACCGTGCTTATTTCATTGGGCTATTTCTCGTTCCAGCTAGTGCACCACGACTGGTATATCATATCAAAGGCCGTGGTACACATGTACTATCCTGTCTGTGGAATGGTGCATATAAGATCCCTTGCTACTAATGGAAGACTACATGTCAAAATGACCAAATGTTTGATATCCAGTAGCCGATGATAAAAAAAAATTCAATTTGCTCTAGTAGTGTTGTTAAACAAAACAAACTTTAACTTTATTTCATTGAATAGTATGGCTGTACCAGGTGACCGGGTCATTGACGGGTGTCTAAAAATAACATTTTGAAACACATAAGCACATTTAAGTACGATTATTATAATATCCATATATTTTAAAATTATAACCCATTGGGCTATTTTTCGGTCCGGCCATGCAACTGCAACAAAGGCCATGGTATGGTGCATGTAAAATATCTCTTATTGCTAATTTAAAAAAATGGCGTGGACAGGACTCTCTAGAGAACAGTTCTCTGATGGAAGCATGCCAGAAATTACCCACCACACAATAAAAAAGAATAGCCCATGGAGTGGCGACAGCGGTTTTACCTATCTCATTATTTGTTAACCATGTAGTAGATCTGACGCCATGTAACCGTAATAAAACATTTCTGTCTTTCATTAAAGGGACATACCCTAGTTTTAAAACACTAAGGCATATTTTTTACTATTAGAGCCGTTTTTGATAATTGAAATCATACTTTACTTAGATGAAGTGTTTTTGGTTATCCTGGTGTTTTTAATATCACTTATTTTTTAAAACGCACGTGCGTCTGAGAAGTAACAGTTATAGAGTCGAGTCAAACAGTTGGTAATTTTGAAGTATAGTCTTAGAGAGAAAACCAGACAAGACAGCACAAACCACGGCCTTTGATATGCCAGTTGTAGTGCACTAACTTGAACGAGAAATAGTCCAATGGACCGACCTACGGGCATCGATCCTACACCTACCGCACATCAAGCGAGCGCTTTACCAATGGGCTACGTCCCGCCCGGACAATGGACCCACCTACGGGCATCGATCCTACACCGACCGCACATCAAGCGAGCTTTACTAATGGGCTACGTCCCGCCCGGACAGAGAATATTATGTGCCTGCTTTTGTGAATATGTCTATGATGTGGCGATTCCACACTAAAACTGTATTTAATCAGTGTTTCACTTTTATCATGTTTATTATTTTATTTTAAAATCATTTCACCTAAGTTTCAACTTGTTGTTTTACAGGGAGAATATCGTGGATCGTATCGTCTCGCGGGTTATGTATCGTACTGTGAGGTAGGTGTATCATGACACCCCCTATTTATTATCAAGACAAATTAAAGTAGCTACATGAAATGAAATAAAATAAATAATTAAGACGCGGGTCCAAGGGGAGGGTGATGTGGTTCACCCCAATGCACCCCCGCCCCCCAGGGCCACCCGAAATTCGATGCGCCCCGAAAATTCCAGTGTTTAACAGATGAATATTTAAATTAATTTTTAGTGGGGATGATGTAACTGATAAGCTTGATATTTCCGTGGAAGGTTACAATATGGATAATACATGCTAGAGTCCCTTTCAATACTGTAGGTGCCCTTTTTAAACAGTGCAATCCGAATCCCTCCTTGAAAACGGGAGGTGCGCTTTTAAACGATGCTCCCCTCCCTAACAAATCCTGTAGATCCTCCCCTGGTGCATAATGCCCAAATAAAAACAGTCATTGCACACTGGTTCATTTGCTTGAAGTGGTGTCAAACAAAACAAACAAATCATTTGCTTGCAGAGGCTTGTAAAGAAAATACACGATGTACAATTGTACACTATCACCTCTGACATTTCATTACGCCAATCCAAGTGTCCAAGTTAAAAAGATTTAGAGCGAAGATAGTTCTTCTGTAAGTCTGATAAAGAAAACCTATATTTCATAATAATGTCGCGGCCTACTCTATAACCCTCAATAATAAATTTACATTTCGTGAAATGAGACTTTGCTTTAGCGAGGAGTGAAATAATAGACGATTTTCAGTGAGGAATGCGTGCTTTGTGTACGGCGCCACGTTGGTGTAGGAATTCGATCCGCCGAAAGTAGTTCGTCAAGACCTGTGTTGTGAGATATTAGTGTGTGAAATAATGGAGTATGGCTGATAGAGGCGGTCAGAATATGACCCACTTCTGCCGACCGTATATTGGAAATACATGATCGGATTATCGCAGAAACTCCTCTGGGGGTTCGCCAACACCTAGGAATGGGGCGCTTTTGCAAACTGCTGCTCATCTGCGGCATTTTAGCGTTCTGTGAAGGTAAGTTAACAGTACTCTTTCCGGTGTTTACCGTTTTGTTATGCATGTACATTTCGGACCAGGGCGATGTGCGGCCCATCGTCCGGCGGTATCCCGTTACGATTTTCTTAACGGTACACCCAAGCAGATGGCCGTGGCTCTTTGTATTTCAGCTTTATTTCTTAATGCATTTTTTTTTCAAATGGAGGGGTAAATGGGGAACATAAATACATATTCAGTAAGGATGGGACAGTGGTCGCCATTTTACATCTTTATTTTTGGCTATTTTTTACGGTCAACGAAAGTTTTTTTTTTTTTTTTTCGCCTTCCAAGGCGAATGCGAAAATGGTTCATCTTGAAACTCAAAGACCTATCGCAACTCAGTTATACCCCCCGAATAATTTATAAGACACTCTAGAAGACAGTATATGTTGTCTTATTAGTATGTTGATTAATTGTATTAAAAAAAAGGGATTTTATCGTCGTCGCAATAATTAAACTCGTTGAAATAACAATTGTATTGACCACTCAGTGATCACGTGATTTGATCAGTTGTGTGTGTGTGTGGGGGGGGGGGGGTCCCATTAGCACATACTTGTGAAGTGCTATAAATCACACCAGATACCGTTAATTAGACCTTGTTACTGGTGAATGACCCAACAGTATCCTGCTTAATTAACTTGTTCACAGTTAAATAGCTGTTCATGGGGTACTTACAAACATAATTAGGAAAGGGGGACAAAAATAAACAATGCAATAGAGTTGTTAACAATCATATGTGGAATAGACTCAATAGTTTTAGACTTAATTAAATTGCATATGTCAGTTGTAGTATATATCATAACAATATAATAATATATGGGGTTTTTTTTAAAGGAATATAATAGAACAATGTAATAAATTTGTTTTACTGATGTTTTAGAAGGATACATATTTAGTTTTTACTATCCCACTCCCCAATCTCCATTAATATACATCATTTTCTTACATTTATTTTGTGAGGAATATTTGTATGAACAGTTTTTGTTTGTTTTAAAAGTGTACATATAGGCTGACATTAAACACCCTCCCTTTTATTTTAGTTTGTTACCACTTGTGAATGCCCCCAAAACAAATTTGTTTAATTTGTGCTGTAATTTTACTGGAAGCAAAACTATCTCCAAATACTAGAAAATTGTGAAAGTTAAATCACAGAATAAATGTGTGTGTATACACATGTGCACACTGCACACGTCTTTGTACATACATACATGCATGCATATAATCACACAGGCACACCGTAATTCATTCTAGCCAGTGCACCATGACTGGTATATCAAAGGCCATGGTATGTGCTATCCTGTCTGTAGGATGGTGCATATAAAAGATACCTAGCAACTAATGGGGAAAAAAAGGCCTTAGATTGTTTTTCAAATGTTTTTTTTAAATTTTGAAATCTCTAGCAGTTTCTATACATACACTGTATATCTTGGAGATCTGACATCCTGTCTGGAGGTTAGAAAGTAGAATCCATCATTTACAAATGCAGAACTTACATATCATGTGCGTTACTTCTATTATCAGCAGCTGTCAGCGGTGATAAATGGGAATGTTATGATTGGTTAGCCATTTCTCCAGGTTTTTCAAAAGTCTGTGCTTTATGCAGTTAGACAGTGCTTACATGTACAGGTATACTAAAAAGTTTTTAAAAAATTAAAATTTAAGTATCAGTTAATAATGTAGAGATAACATAACACATGTACATGTATGTAGATATTGCAGCAGTTAATAATGTAGAGATGAAATGCACATGCACACGTGTAGGTATTAGATATATTGCAGCAGTTATTAAGAGTGTAGATATATATTTTATTGCATAATCACTGGTGTAGGAAGCAGGGGAGGGGGGGGGAGGGCTCATATGCCTCCTCACTTTGTAGCAGCAGCAATGGTTTTTATATATGTATATATATTTGTGTGTTTGTGACCATCTCCCCCCCCCCCCCCCCCCCCCCCCACACCTTTTCGCACCTTCCTACGCCCATGATAATACATGCGTTAAATTCTGTGTACATTTATTTTAGGTACAATACTAATGTATGTTATATATTTTTTTTTTATTTACATCCAAAAAATTTAATGGGGACAAGGGGTGAAATTAAAAAAATAAAAATTCACAAGCCCACCTCCTCACTCACACCTCATTTCATCTCCCCCCACACACAGCATTTTATATTTGCCTGTTACCTCATAACACAACTTATAGATGGTGTGTACCTCTCCCCCCATCCAATATAAAATCCTGGCTATTCCAATTGCATTTATATTTTCATGGCACTTGAAATACTGCACATAGAGCCAAAAATTAATACTGCTTTTGTTTTAGCCAATAAAACAAATGAAGATAGGCCTTTATCCTCAGAGTGGGCAGATGAAAATATAGGATTTATTTTATAATAGCTTTGAACATATATAATGAATAAGTGAATGGTTTTAATATAAAAAAAAGTTTGTAAATAAATATTACATTTCATGAACTTAATTTTTGTTTTGGAAAATACGCATGTGATCGAAGAACTCAACTTTTAACTACAGCAGCATACTTATGTTGGGGTGTCTTTAAATATTCATTCATTCATTCATTCATTCATCAATCCATCCATTTGTTCATTCATTCGTTCATCTATTCATTCATTCATCCATTTGTTCATTCATCCATTTGTTCATTCATCCATTCATTCATTCGTTCATCCATTTGTTCATTCATTCATTCATTCATCCATTTGTTCATTCATTCATTCATCCATTTGTTTATTCATTCATTCATTCGTTCATCCATTTGTTCATTCATTCATCCATTTGTTCATTCATTCGTTCATCCATTTGTTCATTCATTCATTTATTCATTCATTCCATCATATTCAGAAATACTAATTACAATACAAGACCTGGTGGTATAGTGGTTTATTCATCATGGAAATTAAGTCTATTTTGTAAATATGAATATCCTGCCCCCATCCTCGTGTTTTAAAGCTATATCTCTCTCGTTAGGTGAGATATTCAATTTTTACTATTATTTAGTAATTTGTATTAACTTGAAATAAAGTAGGGCTAGTGAATTTTTAATTGTGGCTAGTAATTTGTTTTAATCACCGACTAGTGGATTTTAAAAACCATCTGGAAGTCCTGCTAGACCACACACCTGCATCCCAACCCCCAGAGTTGCAAGTCTAGTTCTGCATACATAACTCATTGCATTTATAACTCATTTGGCATTTGGACATAAAATTTAGAAAATCATTTACGTGGTACAGGCACTTACACAAAACCAAAATGAGTAACGGGTAAGATAGCGTGCTTAAACCCTATTTTAGATATGAAAGCACAGAACAGTATATGTAAGTGAAGTCTGCGTTCTGGAAAGAGTTTGTTTTGTTTAATGACACCATAGAGCACATATATTAACCATCAGGTATTGGATGTCAAATATTTGGTAATTCTGAACTAATAGAGGAAACCTGCTACATTTTCTTTATGCAGCATGGGATCTGCATTTTCCCACAGACAGGAAAGCACATACCACAGCATTTGACCAGTTGTGGTGCACTGGTTGGAATGAGAAAACAAAACAATCAGTTAAACGGATCCACTGAGGTGGTTCGATCCTGTGATGCAAGCACCTCAAGCTAAATCCCGCCCCATGTTCTGGAAAGAGTGCTTAGACCTTGTTTTGAATATTGAAACACAAGACAGTAGGTGAACCTTGTTTTGGATACTGAAACACAAGACAGTATGTGAACCTTGTTTTGGATACTGAAACAAGACAGTAGGTGAACCTTGTTTTGAATATTGAAACACAAGACAGTATGTGAACCTTGTTTTGGATACTGAAACAAGACAGTAGGTGAACCTTGTTTTGAATATTGAAACACAAGACAGTAGGTGAACCTTGTTTTGGATACTGAAACAAGACAGTAGGTGAACCTTGTTTTGAATATTGAAACACAAGACAGTATGTGAACCTTGTTTTGGATACTGAAACACAAGACAGTAGGTGAACCTTGTTTTGGATACTGAAACACAAGACAGTAGGTGAACCTTGTTTTGAATATTGAAACACAAGACAGTAGGTGAACCTTGTTTTGGATACTGAAACAAGACAGTAGGTGAACCTTGTTTTGAATATTGAAACACAAGACAGTAGGTGAACCTTGTTTTGGATACTGAAACAAGACAGTAGGTGAACCTTGTTTTGAATATTGAAACACAAGACAGTATGTGAACCTTGTTTTGGATACTGAAACAAGACAGTAGGTGAACCTTGTTTTGAATATTGAAACACAAGACAGTAGGTGAACCTTGTTTTGGATACTGAAACAAGACAGTAGGTGAACCTTGTTTTGAATATTGAAACACAAGACAGTATGTGAACCTTGTTTTGGATACTGAAACACAAGACAGTAGGTGAACCTTGTTTTGGATACTGAAACACAAGACAGTAGGTGAACCTTGTTTTGAATATTGAAACACAAGACAGTATGTGAACCTTGTTTTGGATACTGAAACAAGACAGTAGGTGAACCTTGTTTTGAATATTGAAACACAAGACAGTAGGTGAACCTTGTTTTGGATACTGAAACAAGACAGTAGGTGAACCTTGTTTTGAATATTGAAACAAGACAGTAGGTGAACCTTGTTTTGAATATTGAAACACAAGACAGTATGTGAACCTTGTTTTGGATACTGAAACAAGACAGTAGGTGAACCTTGTTTTGAATATTGAAACACAAGACAGTAGGTGAACCTTGTTTTGGATACTGAAACAAGACAGTAGGTGAACCTTGTTTTGAATATTGAAACACAAGACAGTATGTGAACCTTGTTTTGGATACTGAAACACAAGACAGTAGGTGAACCTTGTTTTGGATACTGAAACACAAGACAGTAGGTGAACCTTGTTTTGAATATTGAAACACAAGACAGTATGTGAACCTTGTTTTGGATACTGAAACAAGACAGTAGGTGAACCTTGTTTTGAATATTGAAACACAAGACAGTAGGTGAACCTTGTTTTGGATACTGAAACAAGACAGTAGGTGAACCTTGTTTTGAATATTGAAACACAAGACAGTATGTGAACCTTGTTTTGGATACTGAAACACAAGACAGTAGGTGAACCTTGTTTTGGATACTGAAACACAAGACAGTAGGTGAACCTTGTTTTGAATATTGAAACACAAGACAGTAGGTGAACCTTGTTTTGAATATTGAAACACAAGACAGTAGGTGAACCTTGTTTTGGATACTGAAACAAGACAGTAGGTGAACCTTGTTTTGAATATTGAAACACAAGACAGTATGTGAACCTTGTTTTGGATACTGAAACACAAGACAGTAGGTGAACCTTGTTTTGGATACTGAAACACAAGACAGTAGGTGAACCTTGTTTTGAATATTGAAACACAATACAGTAGGTGAACCTTGTTTTGGATACTGAAACACAAGACAGTAGGTGAACCTTGTTTTGAATATTGAAACACAAGACAGTAGGTGAACCTTGTTTTGGATACTGAAACACAAGACAGTAGGTGAATCTTGTTTTGGATACTGAAACAAGACAGTAGGTGAACCTTGTTTTGAATATTGAAACACAAGACAGTAGGTGAACCTTGTTTTGAATACTGAAACACAAGACAGTAGGTGAACCTTGTTTTGGATACTGAAACACAAGACAGTAGGTGAACCTTGTTTTGAATATTGAAACACAAGACAGTAGGTGAACCTTGTTTTGAATACTGAAACACAAGACAGTAGGTGAACCTTGTTTTGGATACTGAAACACAAGACAGTAGGTGAACCTTGTTTTGAATATTGAAACACAAGACAGTAGGTGAACCTTGTTTTGTATATTGAAACACAAGACAGTATGTGAACCTTGTTTTGGATACTGAAACACAAGACAGTAGGTGAACCTTGTTGTGAATATTGAAACAAGACAGTAGGTGAACCTTGTTTTGAATATTGAAACACAAGACAGTAGGTGAACCTTGTTTTGGATGCTGAAACACAAGACAGTAGGTGAACCTTGTTTTGGATACTGAAACACAAGACAGTAGGTGAACCTTGTTTTGAATATTGAAACAAGACAGTAGGTGAACCTTGTTTTGGATATTGAAACACAAGACAGTAGGTGAACCTTGTTTTGGATACTGAAACACAAGACAGTAGGTGAACCTTGTTTTGAATATTGAAACAAGACAGTAGGTGAACCTTGTTTTGAATATTGAAACACAAGACAGTAGGTGAACCTTGTTTTGAATATGAAAGTACAGAACAGTAAGTTAGATCTGTGTCCAGGACAGCATGCTTGAACGTTTGTTTGGATATAGAGCACAGAACAATAGGCGAGGCATGTGCCCGGGACAGTGCGCTTGGACCTTATTTTGGATATAGAGCACAGAACAATAGGCGAGGCATGTGCCCGGGACAGTGCGCTTGGACCTTAGTTTGGATATAGAGCACAGAACAATAGGCGAGGCATGTGCCCGGGACAGTGCGCTTGAACCTTATTTTGGATATAGAGCACAGAACAATAGGCGAGGCGTGTGCCCGGGACAGTGCGCTTGAACCTTATTTTGGATATAGAGCACAGAACAATAGGCGAGGCGTGTGCCCGGGACAGTGCGCTTGAACCTTATTTTGGATATAGAGCACAGAACAATAGGCGAGGCATGTGCCCGGGACAGTGTGCTTGAACCTTATTTTGGATATAGAGCACAGAACAATAGGCGAGGCATGTGCTCTGGATAGCATGCGTGAACCTTATTTTGGATAGATCTATGCAAAAAAACAACTAGGTGAGACCCATGCCCAGGACTGCATGTATGAACCTTACTTGAATATATATATATATATATATATATATATATATATATATATATATATATAAACCCATGGAAATCAAGTTAAGAACAACAGAACTCTTTAAGTTCAGTGATTTCAGAATGTCTGGCCGGGCCTGTTGGCGCCAATAACGCACAATCGTCATAGCTGCTCATGAGAATAATATCAAATGTCATCACATCCAGCAGGGTGTACCAAGCTAGAATTTCATGGCATTTCACATTTATACTGCCAGCTGTCAAACAAGCTGAAACCAGATCCGCAAAAACATTTGTCAAACAACTTGTTGCCACTAATTTTTATTAATGCATCTTGGTCTGTATAAAAGTCTAGGTTTCACATTCAGGATCACATTGTGGTGAGGTGTACAAAGGTGACTGTGGGTGAGGTGTGCAAACAAGGGGAGAGGTAAGGTGTCCAAAGATCGGGATGGGTGAGGTGTCCACAAAGGGGTATGGTTGAAGGGTGCAAAGAGTGGGAGGGTGAGAGATGCAAGAGCAGGAAGGGTAAGGTGTCTAAAACTATTGAGGTGAAGGTTACTTTATAATTAGGAAAGAAAAGGAATATTTTTTTAATGACACTTCAGCACATTTTAAACTACGACTCTTTGGTATCTAGCATATGATTATTTTGTCATTTTGTCAAAAAAGAAAAGAAACCTGCTGTAGCCACATAGATTTTTTCTACCAAGAAACAAACCCCCTACTTTCCTCATCCCAGACCCTCCATTGAGTAACAGGTGATTGCTTGTCTGCATTATTGATCCTTTACGCTCCATTGAGTAACAGGTGATTGCTTGTCTGCATGTTGATCCTTTACCCTCCATTGAGTAACAGGTGATTGCTTGTCTGCATGTTGATCCCTTACCCTCCATTGAGTAACAGGTGATTGCTTATCTGCATGTTGATCCTTTACGCTCCATTAATCCACCAAGATCCTCCCATGATTAAGTAAGAACTGATTGCATGAATTGCATGTTGAGTTTGTTTGTGGTAAGGGGGTGATCCCACTACTCCCCCTTGTAGATCCTCCCATGATTAAGTAAGAACTGATTGCATGAATTGCATGTTGAGTTTTGTTTGTGGTAAGGGGGTGATCCCACTACTCCCCCTTGTCGTAGATCCTCCCATGATTGCTTGAACTGTATGAGATTAGGTTTGAGTGAGGGGGTGATCCCACTACTCTCCCTTGTCGTAGATCCTCCCATGATTGCTTGAACTGTATAAGATTAGGTTTGAGTGAGGGGGTGATCCCACTACTCCCCTTCATTGTGTATTCCCTGATGAGTAAAATACTAAGATATGTTTGATTGCATATCCCACCCATGACTAACAATCTGACTGCTTGTACTGCACATTCATCACTGAATTTGTGCATTCACCATATAGTTTAACATCTAATATATGAGGTATTTTTCATGCTGGGGTGTTGTTAAATATTCATTCATTCATTAATTTCTTGAACTGCATGTTGAGGTTTTTGGGTGGGTGGGAGCAATCCCTTATCACACATCCTCCCATGAATAAGAACTGATTGCTTGAACTGCATGTTGAGGTTTGTTTTGGGTGTGTGTGTTTGGTGTGGGGTACTACCCCTCATCGTAGGTCCTCCCCTGAATAAGACATTAATAACTGATTGCCTGACTGCATATTGATCTCCTACTCCTTCTTATCCCATCACTAACAAATGATTGCTTGAATTGCATATTGTATTGTTTGGGGGGTGTGGGGTTTGTGGGGGTGAGGGTGAGGTGGTGATCCTCTCATCATAGATCCTTCCAAAGAGTACTGGTAAGGTGCTAAGAACCACCCACCGACCTTGGTGGTGTCGTGGTTAAAGCTATTGGACATAAGGCTGGTAGATACTGGGTTCGCAGCCCGGTACCGGCCTCAGTGGTGTCGTGGTTAAAGCCATTGGACATAAGGCTGGTAGATACCGGCTCCCACCCAGAGTGAATTTGGGTTACTAGTTTTGAGTGTAAGACCACAACACCGACTTCTCTCTCACTAAATACTAACAACTAACCTTTAAGCCACTGTTTTGGACAGACAGCCCATATAGCTGAGGTGTGTGCACATGGCAGCATGCTTGAACCTTACTTGGATATAAACACGGAAGTAAGTTAAAATGAAATGAAAGAACCACCCAGATCCTGCCATCAGTAAGAACTGATTGCTTAAGCTGCATACTTAATGGGTTTTTTTAATTAAAAAAATGTGGGGGTGAGGAATGCGTGATATCATTGTAGCTATATTAAGAATTGATTGCTTGACTGCATATTGATCCCTTACTCCCTCTGCATCATCCCACCCATATCCTCCCTTGACTAAGGACTAATTGCTTGAAGGTTTTTAGGGTTTGTGGGGGGGGAGGAGGGTGAACCCTCCTCTTCATGGATCCTCCCATGAGTAAGATCTAAGTCTTAACTGATTGCTTGACTGCATATTTATTCCTTACTCCCCATCATCCAACCTAGATTCTCCCATATATGTATGATAGAACTGATAGCTTAATGGATAGTGTGTGTGTGTGTGGGGGGGGGGGGGGGGGGGTTGGGGGGGGGGTGATCCCCTCATTGTAGATAATCCCATGAGTAAAATACTGGCTTGACTGCATATTGATCCCTTATTGCTCATTACCCCACCCAGATCCTCCTGTAAGTAAGAACTGATAGTTTAAACTGCATGGTTAGTGTTTTGGAGGTATGGGCGGTGATCCCCCCCACCCCCCTCGTAGATCATCCTATGAGTAAAACACTAACAACTGATTGCTTCACTGTATGGATCCCATACTCCCATAGGTAAGAACTCATTTTGTGAACTGCATATTTAGTTAGTTTTTTTTTGGGGGGGGAGGGGTTATGTGGTGGTGATCCCCACTCCCATGAGTAACATATTAAGAACTGATTGTTTGACTGCACATTGATCCCCACCCAGATCCTCCCATGAGTAAGAAGTGATTGCTTGCACTGCATGTTGAGAGCTGACCTCCCTCCCCCCTCCTGTTTTGTGTTTATCAAGCACTAACAGCTGCAGTGTGTTGTTTTCTGCAGCTGGAATGCATGTTGATGAACTTGGAAGATGTCAGCCAAAAATATCCAGCTTTAGTGGGATTTTCTGCCCTGTTAATGGACTGAGCAGAAGATGCATGCTAAACCTGGCCGGGTTATCTGCATATAAGTTGTAGCTGACACATGGGGGCAAACAGGCAGCATCATTGATAGTAATTAATCTATCCAGTTTCACAGATCATTACAGTTATCATGTTTAGCCTCTTACATAAATATACATATTTACATATTTATGTACTTACAACTAAATAACTGCAAATGTTTAGTTTTCTTTAATTTATTAAAATTATTCAGTTTGTTTTGGTTTGTTTAACGACACCACTAGAGCACATTGATTTATTTATCATCAGCTATTGGATGTCAAACATTTGGTCATTCTGACATACATGTAGTCTTAGAAAAGAAACCTGCCTTTTTTTCCCATTAGTAGCAAGGGATGTTTTATATGCACTATCCCACAGACAGGATAGCACATACCACGGCCTTTGATATACCGGTCATAGGGAACTGGCTGGAACAAGAAATAGCCCAATGGTCCCACTGATGGGGATCGACCCCAAACCGATCATGCATCAAGCGAGCTCTTTACCCCTGGACTAAGTCCCTCCCCCTAATACACATGTAGTTTGTGTTCCAAACCGATCATGCATCAAGCGAGCTCTTTACCCCTGGACTAAGTCCCTCCCCCTAATACACATGTAGTTTGTGTTCCAAACCGATCATGCATCAAGCGAGCTCTTTACCCCTGGACTAAGTCCCTCCCCCTAATACACATGTAGTTTGTGTTCCAAACCGATCATGCATCAAGCGAGCTCTTTACCCCTGGACTAAGTCCCTCCCCCTAATACACATGTAGTTTGTGTTCCAAACCGATCATGCATCAAGCGAGCTCTTTACCCCTGGACTAAGTCCCTCCCCCTAATACACATGTAGTTTGTGTTCCAAACCGATCATGCATCAAGCGAGCTCTTTACCCCTGGACTAAGTCCCTCCCCCTAATACACATGTAGTTTGTGTTCCAAACCGATCATGCATCAAGCGAGCTCTTTACCCCTGGACTAAGTCCCTCCCCCTAATACACATGTAGTTTGTGTTCCAAACCGATCATGCATCAAGCGAGCTCTTTACCCCTGGACTAAGTCCCTCCCCCTAATACACATGTAGTTTGTGTTCCAAACCGATCATGCATCAAGCGAGCTCTTTACCCCTGGACTAAGTCCCTCCCCCTAATACACATGTAGTTTGTGTTCCAAACCGATCATGCATCAAGCGAGCTCTTTACCCCTGGACTAAGTCCCTCCCCCTAATACACATGTAGTTTGTGTTCCAAACCGATCATGCATCAAGCGAGCTCTTTACCCCTGGACTAAGTCCCTCCCCCTAATACACATGTAGTTTGTGTTCCAAACCGATCATGCATCAAGCGAGCTCTTTACCCCTGGACTAAGTCCCTCCCCCTAATACACATGTAGTTTGTGTTCCAAACCGATCATGCATCAAGCGAGCTCTTTACCCCTGGACTAAGTCCCTCCCCCTAATACACATGTAGTTTGTGTTCCAAACCGATCATGCATCAAGCGAGCTCTTTACCCCTGGACTAAGTCCCTCCCCCTAATACACATGTAGTTTGTGTTCCAAACCGATCATGCATCAAGCGAGCTCTTTACCCCTGGACTAAGTCCCTCCCCCTAATACACATGTAGTTTGTGTTCCAAACCGATCATGCATCAAGCGAGCTCTTTACCCCTGGACTAAGTCCCTCCCCCTAATACACATGTAGTTTGTGTTCCAAACCGATCATGCATCAAGCGAGCTCTTTACCCCTGGACTAAGTCCCTCCCCCTAATACACATGTAGTTTGTGTTCCAAACCGATCATGCATCAAGCGAGCTCTTTACCCCTGGACTAAGTCCCTCCCCCTAATACACATGTAGTTTGTGTTCCAAACCGATCATGCATCAAGCGAGCTCTTTACCCCTGGACTAAGTCCCTCCCCCTAATACACATGTAGTTTGTGTTCCAAACCGATCATGCATCAAGCGAGCTCTTTACCCCTGGACTAAGTCCCTCCCCCTAATACACATGTAGTTTGTGTTCCAAACCGATCATGCATCAAGCGAGCTCTTTACCCCTGGACTAAGTCCCTCCCCCTAATACACATGTAGTTTGTGTTCCAAACCGATCATGCATCAAGCGAGCTCTTTACCCCTGGACTAAGTCCCTCCCCCTAATACACATGTAGTTTGTGTTCCAAACCGATCATGCATCAAGCGAGCTCTTTACCCCTGGACTAAGTCCCTCCCCCTAATACACATGTAGTTTGTGTTCCAAACCGATCATGCATCAAGCGAGCTCTTTACCCCTGGACTAAGTCCCTCCCCCTAATACACATGTAGTTTGTGTTCCAAACCGATCATGCATCAAGCGAGCTCTTTACCCCTGGACTAAGTCCCTCCCCCTAATACACATGTAGTTTGTGTTCCAAACCGATCATGCATCAAGCGAGCTCTTTACCCCTGGACTAAGTCCCTCCCCCTAATACACATGTAGTTTGTGTTCCAAACCGATCATGCATCAAGCGAGCTCTTTACCCCTGGACTAAGTCCCTCCCCCTAATACACATGTAGTTTGTGTTCCAAACCGATCATGCATCAAGCGAGCTCTTTACCCCTGGACTAAGTCCCTCCCCCTAATACACATGTAGTTTGTGTTCCAAACCGATCATGCATCAAGCGAGCTCTTTACCCCTGGACTAAGTCCCTCCCCCTAATACACATGTAGTTTGTGTTCCAAACCGATCATGCATCAAGCGAGCTCTTTACCCCTGGACTAAGTCCCTCCCCCTAATACACATGTAGTTTGTGTTCCAAACCGATCATGCATCAAGCGAGCTCTTTACCCCTGGACTAAGTCCCTCCCCCTAATACACATGTAGTTTGTGTTCCAAACCGATCATGCATCAAGCGAGCTCTTTACCCCTGGACTAAGTCCCTCCCCCTAATACACATGTAGTTTGTGTTCCAAACCGATCATGCATCAAGCGAGCTCTTTACCCCTGGACTAAGTCCCTCCCCCTAATACACATGTAGTTTGTGTTCCAAACCGATCATGCATCAAGCGAGCTCTTTACCCCTGGACTAAGTCCCTCCCCCTAATACACATGTAGTTTGTGTTCCAAACCGATCATGCATCAAGCGAGCTCTTTACCCCTGGACTAAGTCCCTCCCCCTAATACACATGTAGTTTGTGTTCCAAACCGATCATGCATCAAGCGAGCTCTTTACCCCTGGACTAAGTCCCTCCCCCTAATACACATGTAGTTTGTGTTCCAAAGGAAGGAAATGGTTTTATTTAACAACGCACTCAACACATTTTATTTATGGTTATATGGTGTCAGACATATGGTTAAGGACCACACAGATATTGAGAAAGGAAACCCGCTGTCGCCACTTCATGGGCTGCTCTTTTCGATTAGCAGCAAGGGATCTTTTATATGCGCCATCCCACAGACAGGGTAACACATACCACAACCGTTGATATACCAGTCATGGTGCACTGGCTGGAGCAAGAAATAGCCCAATGGGCCCACTGACAGGGATTGATCCTACACCGCAAGTGACCGCTTTACCACTGGGCTACTTGTCACTCCTGTTTGTGTTACAGTTGTCATGTATAAAATCCACTAGCCATGGGATCAGTGATTTAAAAAATGTACTAGCCACAATTAAAAATTCACTAGCCCTACTTTACTGTAAGTTGATACAATTTTACTAAATAATAGTAATAATCGGATATGTCACCTAAAGAAGGAGATAGAGCTTACAAAACACTAACGTTAAGTGGTGCGGTGGGAGCAGGATATTCATATTTACAAAATTGACCCAAAAAATTCACTAGCCATTGGGCATGGCAGTTGTAGTTATTTACTAGCCCAACATTGAATATCACTAGCCATGGGAGTGGGGCTACCATAATCTAGAAGCCCTGTGTATCCTGTTACATACATAAATGTACTGATCAACAAAAGAAAGGTGAATATTTAATTTTCTTTAATTTATTTAAAATTATTCAGTTGGAATCCTACGAGTTTATGTGTTTATTACAATTATCAACGTCTTGTGAATATTTTAGGCCTATTTTAACAGAATTTAGCAAATTCATTTTTATCAGGAATGTTTTTTATTTAAGCATTTGCGTTTCTCTTTGTTATTGAGTATATAAATGTCCTTGGTGGCATATTGTTAAGCCGTCGGCCTTATACTATTAAAACTGATAGGTAGTGGGTTCTTTTCTCACTTCTGGAACCTAGTGATGTTGTAATAATAGATTTTTAAAATTCATAATCGGTTGTCATGAAAAAGTGACATTGTTCCTACAGTTTAGATGTCGGAATTAGATGTAAGTATGCTCGGGATTGGCTTTGTGTTCATGTATATAAAGTAAAGAAAACAGATCTATACTCATTCATAGGTATTAACTTGAGTATACATTACTGCTTTGTTGGGTCTATCTTGGTGAACTTAATAATAGGTGCATAGTCCTAATAATTCAAATTCATTCGTAAGTCCATTTAATTGTAACCGATTGTGTAACGCAAGTTGATTAGCTGTCTGGTGTAAATTGATTATAACTGACAATCAATAATGAAATTCCAACTGATACCTAGAACTGCCCGTGGGGTGGGGTGTTACTCAGTGGTAGAGAGAGAGAGAGAGAAAGAGAGAGGAGGGAGGGAAAGAGAGAGAGAGAGGGGGAGAGATAAGCACATAGTTATGAATACCTGTATAATGCATGTGTGTGTGTGTAGATAAGATAAAATTTATTGCATTTAAACATTCCACATGGGAACAGAGTGCACAAAATAACATTAGAAAGTTGCAATATCAACAAATAATTAAAGACTATATTTTTACATACATATATACATATACATGTATGTCACTACTACAGTCTATTCATGTACATGTATGTATACATTCATTTACCCAGTAGTTACAAATACAGTACATGTACTTAAATTTGACTGCCAGCTGTGATCTTTACAGCACCAGCCCTCACACTCACATCAAAAAATTAAAAAATGCTTCATACAAATTTGTATTTTGAAAAAAAACCCCAAAAAACAAAACACGGAAGACATAAGAAAAATGATTGTGGGGGTCATCACCACCATGCCCCGACTCCCATCCCCACCTCACCCCCACCTTACCCCCACCTCACCCCCACCCCCCAACATATAGCCTTACAAGCCCTTCCCATACCCGATGAACTAGAGCTGAGAAAAAGAGAAAAAGAAACAGTATTACATGTGTTTAATGGGCCCAACTGACTACACACATCATACCCGATCAACTAGAGCTGAGAAAAAGAGAAAAAGAAACAGTATTACATGTGTTTAATGGGCCCAACTGACTACACACATCATACCCGATCAACTAGAGCTGAGAAAAAGAGAAAAAGAAACAGTATTACATGTGTTTAATGGGCCCAACTGACTACACACATCATACCCGATCAACTAGAGCTGAGAAAAAGAGAAAAAGAAACAGTATTACATGTGTTTAATGGGCCCAACTGACTACACACATCATACCAGATCAACTAGAGCTGAGAAAAAGAGAAAAAGAAACAGTATTACATGTGTTTAATGGGCCCAACTGACTACACACATCATACCCGATGAACTAGAGCTGAGAAAAAGAGAAAAAGAAACAGTATTACATGTGTTTAATGGGCCCAACTGACTACACACATCATACCCGATGAACTAGAGCTGAGAAAAAGAGAAAAAGAAACAGTATTACATGTGTTTAATGGGCCCAACTGACTACACACATCATACCAGATCAACTAGAGCTGAGAAAAAGAGAAAAAGAAACAGTATTACATGTGTTTAATGGGCCCAACTGACTACACACATCATACCCGATCAACTAGAGCTGAGAAAAAGAGAAAAAGAAACAGTATTACATGTGTTTAATGGGCCCAACTGACTACACACATCATACCCGATCAACTAGAGCTGAGAAAAAGAGAAAAAGAAACAGTATTACATGTGTTTAATGGGCCCAACTGACTACACACATCATACCAGATCAACTAGAGCTGAGAAAAAGAGAAAAAGAAACAGTATTACATGTGTTTAATGGGCCCAACTGACTACACACATCATACCCGATCAACTAGAGCTGAGAAAAAGAGAAAAAAACAGTATTACATGTGTTTAATGGGCCCAACTGACTACACACATCATACCCGATCAACTAGAGCTGAGAAAAAGAGAAAAAGAAACAGTATTACATGTGTTTAATGGGCCCAACTGACTACACACATCATACCCGATCAACTAGAGCTGAGAAAAAGAGAAAAAGAAACAGTATTACATGTGTTTAATGGGCCCAACTGACTACACACATCATACCCGATGAACTAGAGCTGAGAAAAAGAGAAAAAGAAACAGTATTACATGTGTTTAATGGGCCCAACTGACTACACACATCATACCCGATGAACTAGAGCTGAGAAAAAGAGAAAAAGAAACATTATTACATGTGTTTAATGGGTCCAACTGACTACACACATCTGCCGTCCACACTTTTTGAGCAAGCACCTGTCACTGCTTAGGTGACATGCATTTGTTTACACAGGGGCGGGGAACAAAATGGCAGCCCTTCAGCCTGTTTATTAGCTGGGTCACGCGGCCAGGCACTGCAGAGAACTAGCGCTTACAGTTCGACCAGCTTTCAGTTTACTTTTCAAATACACAGTTTATCTTGGGAAGCGTTCCCGGTTTTTTTCCCTCCCCAGTGAGAGAGAGCACACAACGCCAGCCTGTCTGTAGCCGAGAATACATAGGATGTTCCGAATGGTTACCCTGTCTGCTGCTAACAGAGCTAACCTAGCTCTGAATTATCATGCCAACAAAGAAAAATACAACACCATCTTGTCACCATAGCAATATGCAAGCACGTTTGTAAATGTAGATACTACAGGTACATGTGTTTATGAGCACGCATGGAAGGCACTGATTAACAGATGACAAATGATAGGCTTATATATTAAAGGAACATACCCCAGTTTTTAAACACTAAGGCATATTTTTTACTATTTGAGCCCTTTTTTGATAACTGAAATCATACTTGACTTGGATTTTATTGTTTAGATTATCCATTTCCGTACATTCAAAGTGTTTTTGGTCATCCTGGTGTTTTTAATATCACAATTTCTCATATTTTTTAAAACACACGCATCTGAGAAGTAACAGTTATAGAATTGAGATTTAGTCTATTTTTAGAGGGTATTTCACCATTTCAAAGTCACAGACTCATGTTTCACTCAATTGTAACTTTATCTAAATGTTTTACAGGTTTGTAGACTAACTAAATTTAGTGTTAATTTTCACGGGTTGAGACTAGCGTGTCGCTTTAAGTAATTTATTATATAGCATGGGATGGACTCGGAACTTTTATCTGACATAAATAAAGGGACTATCCTAAGTTCACTCCCATAAAATTAAGATACATCAACTATCATCAGCAGACAGATTCACTAACTAGTGTGAAATAAGTAAAACTTGATTTCTTTTTTAAGTAGCCTCAAGGGAAAGATGGGGACTTGGAAATTACTTTGATCACAGTAGCCTCAAGGGAAAGATGGGGACTAGAAATTACTTTGATCAAAGTAGCCTCAAGGGAAAGATGGGGACCTAGAAATTACTTTGATCACAGTAGCCTCAAGGGAATGATGGGGACCTAGAGCAATACCTAACCATAAACACCTGGGTTCTTTACATGTAAACATCAGACAATTTGTACAATTATATACATGTATGTATGTCTTTATCACATTTCAAACATTTACAAACTTTGCAGTTGGTTTGAGATAATTTTCGGGTGTTAAAACACAAACACACACACACATACAAAGTACATGTATATAATTATTTATAACAGCATCAGAGGCCTATTTCACAAAACATTGTATATTTATAACAGCATCAGAGGCCTATTTCACAAAACATTGTATATTTACGTCTGTAACTAGCAGTTATACCGGTCAAGTACATGTATATAATTATTTATAACAGCATCAGAGGCCTATTTCACAAAACATTGTATATTTATAACAGCATCAGAGGCCTATTTCACAAAACATTGTATATTTATGTCTGTAACTTGCAGTTATACCGGTCATTCATTTACACGTGTTTGACATCTATTTCATGCAGAAAATTACATCATTACGGAAGATGGAGCATTTTGAGGACAAAATAAAATGAAATATGTTTATTTCAAACTATAATAGTTGTACTATAGTAGTAATAAGAATTGTGGTTGAGTTGTAGCTTTACGTTTACGTGCAAAACTAGGTTTACGATGTTTTGTGAAATTGGGCCCAGCTGTGTAATTTCAGGAATACTTATATGACAAAATAACGAAAATACATGTACATGCTACAAGTTGTAACCAGATCATATGGGTCACCTCGGTTTACAACAGTTTATTTAGTTAAATCAGTCAGTGTCTTCACTGCAAGTACAAGATGAGACAACCGGTTGAAGCCGGGAGACGGGTGTTTTTCAATGACAGTACACTTTTTCTGAGAGTATCGGTGTACATATCAGTGTATCGTAATACACACTATGTACCTTTTGAGTCGTACTGTATGATACATATAAGATCTTGATACACCAGCACTTCTAAAACCATACATCACAGCATGGTTTATTGTACATTTTGTACATATATTGCAATTTGCAAAGTCTGCCACTGGACAAATTTGCCAATTGAGAATTATAGGAACAATTGGCTAATTTTATTTTAATTTGGAGTTCTTAATATTTTATGTAATAGTTGATATTTGTTGCTAAATACATTTTGATACTGTGGGTTTGGCATTTTTGGGGATAATTGATGAAATGTTTTGCTCACCCAGAGCTAATCCTAAATAAAACTTTAAGATGTATCAACTATCATGAGCATACAGATTCACTAACTACAGGAAGGAAGGAAGGAAGGAAATGGTTTATTTAACAATGCACTCAACACATTTTATTTTACAGTTATATGGCATCAGACATATGTTTAAGAACCACACATATTGAGGGAGGAAACCCGCTGTCACCACTTTGTGGGCTACTCTTTTTGATTAGCAGCAAGGAATCTTTTATATGTACCATTCCATAGACAGAACAGCACATACCATGGCCTTTGATATACCAGTCGTGGTGTACTGGCTGGAGTGGCAAATAGCCCAATGGACCCACTGACAAGGATCGATCCCAAATCGACTGTGCATCAAGCGAGAGCTTTACCACTGGGCTACGTCTCGCCCCTCCAGTGTCAAAAAATAAAAGTTGTTTTCTTTCATAAGCATGATGTATATATATTAAAATATGACCAAGTAAAACTCTTACATTCCTCAAATGAGAAGGACACAGCCTCCCCATCCCCCCACCCCACCCCCACTGTTCTTACAGGTCTGGACCCATATTCACAAAACATCGTAAGCCTAGTTTTACACGTAAATGTAAATCAACGACTGAAGAGCTATTCACGAAACAACGAAAACTTAAGTTACGTGTAAAGTTGGTCGTAAATATAAGAGTGCCTCCGGTTACAGCTAACGTTGCACGTAAGTCGTGTACATATAATAAATCAAGCACGACCGCCGTTATATACTATTATTTACGGAAACTGGCAGCATTTCCAACAATTGAAGCAGTTTGCGATGACAAACGCCCACGGATTTAACATATTTTTGTTGGTGATCGAACAGATGTTTTCGATTTTTAAGAAATATCCTCAAGTTCGTACCAAAACGTGGATCCTCACAATACTAAAATGTCATGGTTCGCCGTTCGCGATGTTATTGTTAGCAGACGACAAACGAAATTGTGTTTTGCGCATTTGTTATTTACCCCGGTAACCATTGTTTCCAATGTTTTTTTGTTTTTTTAATTCTCCAGTTAGAGTGTTAAATCGTAGATTTACATCCAACTAAGTTACGTTTACATTTACGACCGTCTTTGAGAATAAGGTGCTTCTTGCACGTAAACGTAAATCTACGGCAGATGTAAGTGCTAGTCGTAGACGTAAATTTACACCTTTTTGTGAATATGGGTCCTGTTTCATTACATACCAGCTTTATACTATATTCTATCAACCGATCTTAGTGATGTAGTGATTGAGAAATGAGACTTAATGCTAGCAGGTACTGGGTTCGAATTCCGGTACTGGCTCCTACCCACAGTGAGTTTAGCGACTCGGTGGTTAGGTGCAAAGTCACTTCAGAAGTCACGTTATCGACTTCTTACACACTAATAACAAGTAAAAACTAACCACTAACTAACTGAGCTGGACAGACAGTTCATAAAGCTGAGGTATATGCCAAGGACAGCATGCCTCAACCTTAAATTGATATAAGTACGAAAATAACTCTAAGTGAAATGAAGTATGTTTTAAGATTTAGGGGTAATGTAAGAATTGTCTCATAGTAGAAAGTTGCTGTTTAGTAAAAGTGACATATGTCAAAATTACCAAATATTTTGACATCCATTAGCCAATGATTAATAAATAATTGTGCTCTAGTGGTGTCGTTAAACAAAACAAACTTCTTTTTTTCATTTTTTTTAAAAGTAGAAGTGTCTGTTTAAGCCAGTTTGACTGTGCTGTCAGTATGACAGTTGGCTTTTCTTATTGTGTCACCATCGGATACTGTATTATTATAAATCAATTTGGCCCCGACACTGTAGGCACACATGTACACGTGTATCTCAGTATGTCCATAACACTTGAACAACCTGCTCTGTACTGTCGTCTTCTCACCACGGTCGGCTTCATGTGCCACAAATATACATGTTTAAACTGTAGAAAGTCGGGCCTGTGTATAGCTAATGACATGTCAACAGACAGTTTAATGTGCAATTCACTTCATGTCACGATGAGAGAAGTAAATAAAGAACGAACATTTTAATCCCCCTACAGAAATGTATACAACAATAAGTACTTTTGTGACATTACGTTTTATTTGAGGTATATATATATATATATATATATATATATATATTGTGTGTGTGTATAGATAATTGTCCCAGGATTTTGTGAGAAAGTGGCTGGCATGGCTCACAAGAGTAATTGTGTGCATAATTAATGACACAGTGTGTTCTGGGACGCAGCATACTACTGAATAACCCTGCACGTACAGTTACATATATGTACCAGGGCGGAGCAGGCAGAATAGTGATGAGTAAGCAGTATACAACGAGATGACATGCCGTTCAACACCCCACCCCCCTTCAATTTTATTTTTTTACTTTAGAGAATGCATTTAGTTGGGGATTTAAAAATTAGTTTTGGTTTTTTTTTGCTTTTTACAAAATATGTTTGGCTCATTTCAACATATTTAAAATTTTATTATTTTTACTTTACAGAATGCATTTGGTGCAATCTGGCATGTTTTAAATTTTAATTTTTAATTTTTATGCTATTATATTTCCTTCTTTTGGAAATAGCAATAGTATGACAATACAAACTTGTATATATATTATTATTTTTTTTACAAGCAGGTCAATATTTGAATCAAAGGCAGCTATATACATGTATGCTATTATATATAAATAGCATTTAATTATGTTAAATTCAACACAACATTTTACAGCAGTTTGGCGAATTTTGTTTGAAATGAACAATCAAATATGACTCCCCCTCCTCCCAACACACCACACACACACACCCCACCACCTAACCCCCTCCGAATTTTTTTTTAGTTAAACCTTTTAAAACAACGTTGAGAAAGCTGGTTGCTAAAAGTTAACAGAGAACCGACTGTATAATGAGACATTGCCTTTCAATTGTAAACACTTCCAAAACAGCTATTTCTGGAAGAACAAGTTTTTTTAAGATGGAGCTTACTAAAATACTTCAAGCATTGGGAGCCCATAATATATAACTACATGTAACTCTTCTGTGTTTTGAGGAAGAATCAGGTGCTCTTTTACCCAGCCTAGCCTATATAGCCTACTTATAGCCAGCCCGTAAAACCAGGCAGACGGGCAGACCCAGCTGTGCAGGGTACGTGTCAAAACTGCACCCATAACCGCTCTCCTGGCTTTTGACACTCTGGCAGTGGTCCAGGCAGCTGAATGGATAGGCTTTGTTGGTGGGCAGGCAGGCAGCGCACACTGTGTCATGGATGTGCTTTTCATGTCAGCTCCTGATTACGTTTTTGACATGCCCCAGGTCAAGGGGATTAGGCTGTCATTTCGGTTTATAGTCTGTTTCACAGTTTCTCTCACAATAAGCAGCGTTGTCCTGGCTGTTATATATGTATATATATTGTATTGTATTCTGTATAGCTGCCAGCTGTGATTGTTTTCAAAGTATAGTTGTTACTTTACAGTTCAATGATCCATGTTGTGGGTTGTGTGTGGTAGGGGATAACTTGGTTGTTTTTCAAAGTTAACAAGTTAAAGTTTGTTTTGTTTAAGGATATCACTAGAGCACATTGATTTATTCATCATATGGGCTGTTGGATGTCTAACAATTTGTAATTTTGACATATATGTTGTAGTCTTAAAGGAAACCAGCTACCTTTTTCCATTAGTAGCAAGGGATCTTTTATATGCACTTTTTTCACTGGCAGGACAGCACTGTTTGGGATGGGGGGGGGGGGGGGAACCAGTCAAAAAATGGGTCCACCAATGGGGTTTGATCCTGTGATCCAAGCTTCTTAAGCACAAGTTCTACCAACTGAACTAAATCTTGCCGAATGGTTGTTATTCACATTCGTCTGTTGTGGTAAAGTGTCCACTTGATGCACGGTTGGTCTGTGATCATACCCAATTGGGCTTGTTTCTCACTCCAGCTACTGCACCACGACTGGTATATCAAAGGCTGTGGTATATGCTATCCTGTCTGTGGGATGGTGCATATAAAATATTCCTTGCTACTAATGGACAAATATAGCATGCTTCTTCTCCAAGACTATATATCAAAATCACCAAATGTTTGACATTCTAGTATGATTAGTAAATCAGTGTGCTATATTGGTGTTGTTAAACAAAACAAACTTTTATTGTAACACATTACTGCACATGAAAGGAAATCCTTGTCCCATCCATATCTACATTATCAATTCATATAGGACCATCAAACCGTATATGCAAGTACAACTTGTTATGGCGGTGTGTCATGTACCGTAACTATGTCGAAGTGACCTACTTTTCACACATTACTGCACATGAAAGGAAATCCTTGTCCCATCCATATCTACATTATCAATTCATATAGGACCATCAAACCGTATATGCAAGTACAACTTGTTATGGCGGTGTGTCATGTACCGTAACTAGGTCGAAGTGACCTACTTTTCACACATTACTGCACATGAAAGGAAATCCTTGTCCCATCCATATCTACATTATCAATTCATATAGGACCATCAAACCTTATATGCAAGTACAACTTGTTATGGCGGTGTGTCATGTACCGTAACTAGGTCGAAGTGACCTACTTTTCACACATTACTGCACATGAAAGGAAATCCTTGTCCCATCCATATCTACATTATCAATTCATATAGGACCATCAAACCTTATATGCAAGTACAACTTATTATGGCGGTGTGTCATGTACCGTAACTAGGTCGAAGTGACCTACTTTTCACACATTACTGCACATGAAAGGAAATCCTTGTCCCATCCATATCTACATTATCAATTCATATAGGAGCATCAAACCGTATATGCAAGTACAACTTGTTATGGCGGTATGTCATGTACCGTAACTAGGTCGAAGTGACTAGTTTTCACACATTACTGCACATGAAAAGAAATCCTTGTCCAGGTTATATCTTCCTTATCAATTCATATAACATCAAAGCTCGAGGATAATGGTGTGTCACATACCATAACTAGGTCACTGCAACCTACTTTTCATGCAATACTGCACATTTAAGTACAGACCCTAGTTTTTAAATTCCAAGGCATATTTTTTATCTAGACAGTTTCAACACGTGAAAATGAACACTAAGTTTGGTTAATTTACAAATCTGTAACAAATTTGGATACAACAGAGTGAAGTGAGTCTGTGATGTTGAAATACCATTAAAAACAGACTAATATAGACTCCATAACTGTTACTTCTCAGACACACATGCGTTTCTAAAAATATGAAAAATGCATTTTGTTGTATTAGAAACACCAGGATGACCAGAATCACTTCGGATGTACGGTCATGAATAATGTAAACAATAAAATCAAAGTAATGTTTGATTTCAGTGATAAAAAATGGCTCTAATAGTGAAAAATATGCCCTAGTGTTTAAAACTAGTGTGTGTCACTTTAAAGGAAATCCTTATCCGGGCCATATTTTTCTTATTAGTTCATATAAGATCATCAAACCTTGCATGCAAGTACAACTTGGGATGGTGGTGTGTTGCGTACAATAACTAGGTAATATTTTTGGTATATTAGTCACCAACTGACTGTACTTCCTAAAATTAGCAGTCACATGGCCCTTTTAATATCCTGTTGTTTTCAAGGAATATATTCTGACATAAAAATTGTATTATTTATAATACATGCTGAATGAATGATGTCTTGCAGCTTACACTTTACATACCATATACATTTATATGTAATAGATAATAAGCTCTTTATAAGATCTGCTGTTGTTCAACCTTGGTTTTTTATTTAGACTACCTGTGTAAAAGTAAAAGTTATTAAATTTGAAAAAGGTGATATTATGACTTTAATATTCAATAATCATATGCTTACATGCAATAGACTATGTGTGTTTTTATTCCAGGATGTTGTTAAACATTTATTCATTCATTCATTCATTCATTCATATTCTTAGCTAAAGTTGTTTCCATTTTTCTTTCAGGAATACTTAAGTTATTGTTTGCTAACAAGTAAAAGTTATTAAGTTTTTTTTAAATGTGACATTATGACTTTAAAGTTTAATATTTTTACCTATATGTAACTTTGTTTGCATTTTTCTTTTAGGAATACCTATGTTATTGTTTGCTAACAGGAAGGACATACGGATCATTGATGCCGAAAACGCACAAGGAAACTCGACAGTTATTATTTCCAATCTCGAAGATGCAGCCGCAGTTGATTTTCTGTTTAGCGATGGTGCTATCTACTGGACCGACGTCAGCTTGGAAGTTATTAAGAGAACTTACGTGAACGATTCGCAGACCAGTGTTAATGTGATAGACACAGGGCTTGTCTCCCCTGATGGTCTGGCCTGCGATTGGCTGGGCAAAAAGTTATATTGGACCGACTCAGAGACTAATCGTATTGAAGTTAGTCATTTAGACGGAACCTATCGAAAAGTGCTATTCTGGGAAAATTTGGATCAGCCTAGAGCGATTGCGCTTGATCCACCTAACGGGTAAGTTGTATATTATATTTAGTGATTTATATTTTAGTGATTTTTTTTTGTTTTGCTAACAATAATAGTATTATATATATATATATATATATATTTATGTATACTTGGAAAATGGGGGATATTAAGACATTGAATATGACATCACATAGGCGTATCTAGAGAAGATGGCAAAATATTTCCTCAATTTTCTCTGCCCACAAGTATACAATGTATACATTATATTCTTATTTTGGGCACTGCATTTAATGCCAGGATTTTGGTAAAATAAAAAGGATGTAAATTAATAAAGCAACAAAATATCATATACTGTCTACAAGACTGGAAAAGTGCAAATAAAACATCCCTTGCAGAATTAGGAAAAATGTAATGGATTTTCCCTGAAAACTACAAGTCAAAATTACCAAATGTTTGACATTCAATAGCCAATGATTAATAAATCAATGTACTCTAGTAGTGTTGTTAATCAAAACAAAGTTTAACAAGACAGAATCCAGTAGATCTGTGTCCAAAACAGTGACATAAATATAGAGTCAATACACACATTTATTACAAAACAAAACACACCAGTAGCCACAATATCGTCCATACATTAGTGTAATAAGATTAATAAGAATCTAAAATAGGCAGTTATCAGTTATCACAATGCCATTAAATGTCATGTATCTGATATTGGACGACCCATTTCATGCTCCAGGTCATATGTCACAAAAAAGTCAGATGTTTTTATTTGTGTCTCACCTTGATGAATTTAGATGGTGATAATTATAAATATTCTGTGTATATTATTTTTCCAACAGTACCAGCATCAGCTTTTGCATTTAGATCTACATTTTTTAATGTGATTTAAAAAAACAAACACCCTATATACAAGTTTGATGAGTGAATAAAATTGTTTCAGCCAATTTTCAGATATATATATCTGGGCTAGCCCTGGGTGGCTATTTTTGTTCGCCCCAAAATTCGCCAATCTTCAGTTACGTTCGCCAATCTTCAGTTACTTTCGCCAATCTTCAATTACTTCGCCAATCTTCAATTACTTCGCCAATCTTCAATTACTTTCGCTAATCTAAAAATATATTCGCTAATCTAAATATATATTTGCCAATCTTCAATTACTTTCGCTAATCTAAATATATATTTGCCAATCTTCAATTAGTTTCACCAATCTTCAATTACTTTCGCCAATCTTCAATTACTTTCACTAATCTTCAATTACTTTCGCTAATCTAAAAATATATTTGCTAATCTAAATATATATTTGCCAATCTTCAATTACTTTCGCTAATCTAAATATATATTTGCCAATCTTCAATTACTTTCACCAATCTTCAATTTCTTTCGCTAATCTTCAATTACTTTCACCAATCTAAATATATATTCACCAATCTTCAATTTCTTTCACCAATCTTCAATTTCTTTCACCAATCTAAATATATATTCACCAATCTTCAATTTCTTTCGCCAATCTAAATATATATTTACCAATCTTCAATTACTTTCGCCAATCTAAATATATATTCACCAATCTTCAATTACTTTCGCCAATCTAAATATATATTCACCAATCATCAATTACTTTCGCCAATCTAAATATATATTCACCAATCTTCAATTACTTTCACCAATCTAAATATATATTCACCAGTAACATATTGGCATTTCAGTCGAATGATTTTATTTCTAATCTCGTTCTTTATGATAATATAGTATATGCTAAAATGTACTTACTATTCAGTTTACGTCTTGTAATCTAATAATGAAATGCTGCTGATGTCTAGGGCTGGCTGTAGCCCAGTGGTAAAGCACTTGTATGATGTGCAGTCAGTCTAGGGTCGATCCCCGTCGATGGGCTCATTGAAGTCGGTGCATCACGAGTGGTATATCACAAAAGAGACAATTTTACTTTTTGTATGCATCAGAGAATGATATAAATTGTATGTTTCTCTGTAATTTGAAAGAATCAAGTGAATTTTGATCCAATATATACGTTCCCAAAAAGATTCACTGGACTAAGATATAAGTTTTAACTAATAATGGTTGTATATAAGTGAGAAACAATATGTATTCCTCACCAACGCACCCACTTCGTGGAAATGAACTCAACCATGTGACCTAGATTTATAACATTAACCGGTATGACAAAACATGACTAATAAAAAGTAAAACTTGTAGCTGATAGTAATCAAACATTTAGTATCAACAATGCAACATGTCTTAAACAGTATTTCATTTTATTTAATCGCTTTTTCTAGCTTTACGACAAGCAGCTGGCAGTACGCTGCTGAATAGTAGACTGGCAACGTGAACATGCAAATAACGCTTATTCACACTGCGAGGCGGATCAACTGAACAAAACTGGTTGAACACGTTTGGTTCTAAAAATCGAGATCGAAAAAAATCTTTCGCAAACTTTTTCGCCAAACCGAAAATTCGTTTGCAATTCCCCCCCCCCCCCCCCCACAATTGGCGACTGGCGAATGACAGCGCGAGCCCTATATATGTATGTATGTGGAATATTTCCTTGAACAGTATTACAAAATGGCTAATTTTAACAAAATTTATTGGCCAAATGTTAAATGTTCTTTCCACTTTGTATAAAAAAGATCAATTGGCTGATTTTGGGTGTGAGTAGGGTGAGCCCTGGGTGTGAGTAGGGTGAGCTCTGACGTGGATCACAGCTCTTCAGATGATCATCTCAATACATGATTTAAAAAATCAAACTTGAATTGATTAAAAATGTTATGCTGTGTATATTTTCGTCAGTGTGGTGTTGACATGTATGGCCCATGATGATGTAGTGATAGAAATAACCAGATTTTATCATCCATTAAAGGCTTTTGTAGGAAATATCGCTGGCACTAAAATTTGTGGAGATATCGCTTCTTATAATCTTGTTTGGTCAAATTTTAATCACAAGACAATGTTTTGTTACATCACTGTGTTTGTTTCAGCGCTAAACCTACCATTAGTGACGTCACGCCACTGCCGTTCTGCTAGTTAACGAGTCTACCACTGACATTCAACCCACATTACTGACATTGTTTACAACTGTCGTAAATGAAAAGAATGATAATGAATGATAAAAAGAATACCCCCTCGTGTCTTGTGATATGATAATTTATCAGCACTCGTTGATAAAAGTATGAAATCCGAGGCTTTATATCACAAGACACTCCGGGAGTATCCTCTGTTTATCTCCGGACAAAGATATCAGAACATTTAGTTACCATTACTCAGGGGTTTCCCCAGAGTCGTATGGCATAGGGGGGCCACTACGCTTTAGGTGAGTAAATAAGCGCTTTGGCTTCATGTCAGGGCCTTAAATTAAATCAATTGCCTCTACGCTTTAATTAGCTATAGGTGACAATCAACTGTTGTAACAACTTTTAAAACTTTACAGTACACCACACTATAATACATGAAACATGTCCTTCATAGCTAATTAGGTGTAGGGCCTCAGCGCCCTTTTATTTAACAACAGTCGATTACTAATTGTCATAGACAACTAAGCTGGCACTTGCATTTGCGTTAAACTGATAGTGAAAATATAAGCACCGTAAAAATATCCTGGGGAAAGGTCAGAGACAAAGACAAAGGAAGAGAATCAGGGTTCTACCGTAGAGAGAGTAAAAGGGATAGAAGCACAAGAGGAGAGAGAGAGAGAGAGAGAGAGAGAGAGAGAGGTGACAGAGACAGACAGTAATAAACAAAGAGACAGACAGAGGAAGAGAATCAGAGTTCTACTGTAGAGAGAGTAAAAGGGATAGAAGCACAAGAGGAGAGAGAGATAGAGAGAGAGAGAGAGAGAGAGAGAGAGAGAGAGAGAGAGGTGACAGAGACAGACAGTAATAAACAAAGACAAAGACAGAGGAAGAGAATCAGGGTTCTACTGTAGAGAGAGTAAAAGGGATAGAAGCACAAGAGAGAGAGAGAGAGAGAGAGAGAGAGAGAGAGAGAGAGAGAGAGAGAGAGGTGACAGAGAGAGCGAGAGAGACAGAGACAGACAGTAATAGACAAAGAGACAAAGACAGAGGAAGAGAATCAGGGTTCTACTGTAGAGAGAGTAAAAGGGATAGAAGCACAAGAAGAGAGAGAGAGAGAGAGAGAGAGAGAGAGGGAGAGGTGACAGAGAGAGAGAGAGGTGACAGAGAGAGAGAGAGAGAGAGAGAGAGAGACAGACAGAGACAGACAGTAATAGACAAAGACAGGAAGAGAATTAGGGTTCTACTGTAGAGAGAGTAAAAGGGATAGAAGGACAAGAGAAGAGAGAGAGAGAGAGAGAGAGAGAGAGAGAGAGAGAGAGAGAGAGAGAGAGAGGGGTGACACAGAGAGTGAGAGAGACAGACAGTAATAGACAAAGACAGAGGAAGAGAATCAGGGTTCTACTGTAGAGAGAGTAAAAGGGATAGAAGCACAAGAGGAGAGAGAGAGAGAGAGAGAGAGGTGACAGAGAGAGAGAGAGAGAAACAGAGACAGACAGTAATAGACAAAGACAGAGGAAGAGAATCAGGGTTCTACTGTAGAGAGAGTAAAAGGGATAGAAGCACAAGAGAGAGAGAGAGAGAGAGAGAGAGAGAGAGAGAGAGAGAGAGAGAGAGGGGTGACACAGAGAGCGAGAGAGACAGAGACAGACAGTAATAGACAAAGACAAGAGGAAGAGAATCAGGGTTCTACTGTAGAGAGAGTAAAAGGGATAGAAGCACAAGAGAAGAGAGAGAGAGAGAGAGAGAGAGAGAGAGAGGTGACAGAGAGAGAGAGAGAGACAGAGACAGACAGTAATAGACAAAGACAGGAAGAGAATCAGGGTTCTACTGTAGAGAGAGTAAAAGGGATAGAAGCACAAGAAAGAGAGAGAGAGAGAGAGAGAGAGAGAGAGAGAGAGAGAGAGAGAGAGAGGGGTGACACAGAGAGCGAGAGAGACAGAGACAGACAGTAATAGACAAAGACAGAGGAAGAGAATCAGGGTTCTACTGTAGAGAGAGTAAAAGGGATAGAAGCACAAGAGAAGAGAAGAGAGAGAGAGAGAGAGAGGGGGGTGACACAGAGAGCGAGTGAGACAGAGACAGACAGTAATAGACAAAGACAGATGAAGAGAATCAGGGTTCTACTGTAGAGAGAGTAAAAGGGATAGAAGCACAAGAGGAGAGAGAGAGAGAGAGAGAGAGAGAGAGAGAGAGAGAGAGAGAGAGAGGTGACACAGAGAGAGAGAGGTGACACAGAGAGAGAAACAGAGACAGACAGTAATAGACAAAGACAGAGGAAGAGAATCAGGGTTCTACTGTAGAGAGTAAAAGGGATAGAAGCACAAGAGAAGAGAGAGAGAGAGAGAGAGAGAGAGAGAGAGAGAGAGAGAGAGAGAGAGACAGACAGTAATAGACAAAGAGACAAAGACAGAGGAAGAGAATCAGGGTTCTACTGTAGAAAGAGTAAAAGGGATAGAAGCACAAGAGAAAAGAGACAGAGACAGAGACAGACAGACAGTAATAGACAAAGAGACAAAGACAGAGGAAGAGAATCAGGGTTCTACTGTAGAAAGAGTAAAAGGGATAGAAGCACAAGAGGAGAGAGAGAGAGAGAGAGACACACACAGACAGACAGACAGACAGTAATAGACAAAGACAGAGGAAGAGAATCAGGGTTCTACTGTAGAAAGAGTAAAAGGGATAGAAGCACAAGAGAAGAGAGAGAGAGAGCGAGAGAGGAGAGACAGAGACAGACAGTAATAGACAAAGAGACAAAGACAGATGAAGAGAATCAGGGTTCTACTGTAGAAAGAGTAAAAGGGATAGAAGCACAAGAGAAGAGAGAGAGAGAGAGAGAGAGAGAAAGAGAGAGGGAGAAAATGACAAACAGAGAGAGAGAGAGATAGAGGTGCGAGAGAGAGAGAGAGATGAGAGAGAGAGATAGAGGTGCGAGAGAGAGAGAGAGAGAGAGAGGAAGGAAGGAAGGAAGTGAGGGGGCAATTTCTCCAAAAATACAACATACATTTCTTTAATTTGTTGCAATTTGTTGTTTTTTAATGGTATGTACAACATTATTTGGCAACTTCAATATCAGCATCAAAACATGACATGTAACTTATCATTTCACATATGTATTTAGAAATGGTATTATTACTATTAAGTCTTTGGTCAGACAGAATGTTCTTAGGCCTAAAAAAATATCTTTCAGGTTTCTTCCTTGAAAAAATAGGGTAGGTAGGTAGGAACCTTTTTTCTTTTTTTAATCGAAAAACATTAATTGGCAGAGGTGTTTCGAATATAGTTTACTGATTGCAAAAGATCATGGATCATGATTTTTTTTTATTGAATTATTATTTTTTGCTTCAAAACCATTTCAGGGTTACCACATAAAATTAGGGTAGGTTGGGAAACCGGAAACACACACATTTTTTAGGCCTTATCCAGTGCCAAAAAGTACATGTATATATAATTCAGTCCATGACTGAACAAGAGATTATATAATATACTCTCTTATTGCCAATAACTTTTGGTTTCTGATTTGGCCCAAAACAAAATCTGGTTTTTGAAAATGCCATAGACTTGTTTTTTCTCTAACCATTTTTGGAAAGCCCCTGATTAATGTCATGCACTATAGTGTTGGCATACAAAATTGGTGAGTCTTTTTCTGAATAATACTTGTCAAAATACAATAAATGTTTATCATTAGTGCTTCCGAATTAAGCCAGAAATAAATCTTCATCATCAGTTTAAAAACAAATCAGCTAGAATCAGGAATTCCATTTCAGATGCTGAATTTCTGTGATTGTTTTTCAGTGATTATGAGAACTCATCCCCAATCTACCTAGCCTATAAAACAAAAAGATTACAACTGGATGCACTTCATAGCCTTTGTGTGCTTTTATTTGATAACTCAAAGCTAAAGAGCCGGCCTTAGTTACAGCTATCGGTTCATAAATATTTTATCTTTAATATCATCTTTCTATTAAAAATTACATTATTTCTAAGAGTGCATTTCAGTACTCACCTCAAAAAAATATTAAAAAATAACATGGTCAGCTAGTGTAATGGCGACACCACATGATACGATTGCTTCATACAAGAATTGGCAATTGTGACAAGACAAACATTATGATTTCACCAGTTTTTATGCAATAGGTTATTTTCGTACACAGCGCTTATATTGTATGGCATCGCATTAAGAAACTCCGAGGCTGGGGTTTCCCCAGAGTCATATGGCGTAGGGGGCCCACTACGTCTTAGGTGTGTAAGTAAGCACTTTGGCTTCATGTAAGTGCCTTAAATCAATTGACTCTGTGCTTTAATTGACTATATGTGACAATCAACTGTTGTAACAACTTTTAAAACTTTACAGTACACAGGTATTCACACTTCTAACAGGTGAAACATGTCCTTCATACCTAATTAGGTACAAGGCCCTCAGCACCCTTTTGTTCAACAACAGTCGATTACTAATTGTCACAGACAACCAAGCTGGCACTTGCATTTGTATTAAACTGATAGTTAAAATATAAGCACCTTAAAACTATCTTGGGGAAAGGTCTGCGACATTTCTCAATATTTTCTGCTGATATTAGAAAGAAATGTTTTATTTAATGACGCACTCAACACATTTTATTTGTATGGTTATATGGCATCAGACATATGATTAAGGACCACACAGATATTGAGAGAGAAAACCCGTTGTCGCCACTTCATGGGCTACTCTTTTCGATTAGCAGCAAGGGATCTTTTATATGCACCATCCCACAGACAGAATGGTACATATCACATTTAACTATTACTGATGATGTATGACAAAATTAATATTTACTTCTCTCCAAATGTTTTCTCTTCTCTTCCTGAATTACTTGGCAGAATTGTGACTTCAAATCTTTTCTGTTTGATGATTACCAATACAGCTAATCTTTTATTTTATTATTTAAACAATTATACATATTTAAAAATGGATATGAAGTGCAATGATGGTAAGATATTTAAAACTGATTGCAATACAAAGCCAAATAATGGTGACACAGTGTCCTGTCAATGACTTCCATTCATGTTTTTTGGGGTGGGTGTTTTATTGATCACTTTGTCAGGTGTTGTCACAACAGTATTATTAAATAATTATTAATTTAACTGTTGTTAAATAAAGGTTAATTTCGATTCAAATTTCTTTTAAAAAGTCCATGGTCATGTAAATTTCCTGCAAAAGTCCCCTCGAAACATTGCATAACTATGTCATGTTGTCCCATGTTTTCCATCGGATAAGCAATAGATATTAACAAAAAGCTAAAGATATTGTCAAACAAATTTTGTATTTATTAAAACATGATTTTTATATCAACGAGCGATGTGCGAAAGCCATATTTTCATGAATTGCAAAGCAATGAGTAAAAATACAGTTTTCATACATCATGAGTTGACAATTAAAAATCGTATTAGAAAAACCCCCATGAAATAGTCTCTAAGCAGCCAGTGCTCCACAACTGGTATAACAAAAGCTGTGATATGTACCATTCTGTCTGTGGGATGGTGCATATAAAAGATCCCTTGCTGCTAATCGAAAAGAGTAGCCCATGAAGTGGCGACAGCGGGTTTCCTCTCTCAATATCTGTGTGGTCCTTAACCATATGTCTGATGCCATATAACCATACAAATAAAATGTGTTGAGTGCGTCGTTAAATAAAACATTTCTTTCTAATATCAGCAGAAAATATTGAGAAATGTCGCAGACCTTTCCCCAAGATAGTTTTAAGGTGCTTATATTTTAACTATCAGTTTAATACAAATGCAAGTGCCAGCTTGGTTGTCTGTGACAATTAGTAATCGACTGTTGTTGAACAAAAGGGTGCTGAGGGCCTTGTACCTAATTAGGTATGAAGGACATAGTTCACCTGTTAGAAGTGTGAATACCTGTGTACTGTAAAGTTTTAAAAGTTGTTACAACAGTTGATTGTCACATATAGTCAATTAAAGCATAGAGTCAATTGATTTAAGGCACTTACATGAAGCCAAAGTGCTTACTTACACACCTAAGACGTAGTGGGCCCCCTACGCCATATGACTCTGGGGAAACCCCAGCCTCGGAGTTTCTTAATGCGATGCCATACAATATAAGCGCTGTGTACGAAAATAACCTATTGCATAAAAACTGGTGAAATCATAATGTTTGTCTTGTCACAATTGCCTATTCTCGTACGAAGCAATCGTATCGTGTGGTGTCGCTGTTACACTAGCTGACCATGTTATTTTTTAATATTTTTTTGAGGTGAGTACTGAAATGCACTCTTAGAAATAATGTAATTTTTAATAGAAAGATGATATTAAAGATAAAATATTTATGAACCGATAGCTGTAACTAAGGCCGGCTCTTTAGCTTTGAGTTATCAAATAAAAGCATACAAAGGCTATGAAGTGCATCCAGTTGTAATCTTTTTGTTTATAGGCTAGGTAGATTGGGCATGAGTTCTCATAATCACTGAAAAACAATCACAGAAATTCAGCATCTGAAATGGAATTCCTGATTCTAGCTGATTTGTTTTTAAACTGATGATGAAGATTTATTTCTGACTTAATTCGGAAGCACTAATGATAAACATTTATTGTATTTTGACAAGTATTATTCAGAAAAAGACTCACCAATTTTGTATGCCAACACTATAGTGCATGACATTAATCAGGGGCTTTCCAAAAATGGTTAGAGAAAAAACAAGTCTATGGCATTTTCAAAAACCAGATTTTGTTTTGGGCCAAATCAGAAACCAAAAGTTATTGGCAATAAGAGAGTATATTATATAATCTCTTGTTCAGTCATGGACTGAATTATATATACATGTACTTTTTGGCACTGGATAAGGCCTAAAAAATGTGTGTGTTTCCGGTTTCCCAACCTACCCTAATTTTATGTGGTAACCCTGAAATGGTTTTGAAGCAAAAAAAAATAATTCAATAAAAAAAAATCATGATCCATGATCTTTTGCAATCAGTAAACTATATTCGAAACACCTCTGCCAATTACTGTTTTTCGATTAAAAAAAGAAAAAAGGTTCCTACCTACCTACCCTATTTTTTCAAGGAAGAAACCTGAAAGATATTTTTTTAGGCCTAAGAACATTCTGTCTGACCAAAGACTTAATAGTAATAATACCATTTCTAAATACATGTGTGAAATGATAAGTTACATGTCATGTTTTGATGCTGATATTGAAGTTGCCAAATAATGTTGTACATACCATTAAAAAACTACAAATTGCAACAAATTAAAGAAATGTATGTTGTATTTTTGGAGAAATTGCCACCTTACTTCCTTCCTCTCTCTTTCTCTCTCTCTCTCTCTCTCTCTCTCTCTCTCTCTCTCTCTCTCTCTCTCTCTCTCGCACCTCTATCTCTCTCTCTCTTTCTCTCATGTGCTTCTATCCCTTTTACTCTCTCTACAGTAGAACCCTGATTCTCTTCCTCTGTCTTTGTCTCTGTCTATTACTGTCTGTCTCTGTGTGTCTCTTTCTCTGTCACTCTCTCTCTCTCTCTCTCTCTCTCTCTCTCTCTCTCTCTCTCTTGTGCTTCTATCCCTTTTACTCTCTACAGTAGAACCCTGATTCTCTTCCTGTCTTTTTGTCTGTCTCTGTCTCTCTCTGTCACCTCTCTCTCTCTCTGTCACCTCTGTCACCTCTCTCTCTCTCTCTCTCTCTCTCTCTCGCTCTCTCTCTCTCTTTCTCTTCTCATGTGCTTCTATCCCTTTTACTCTCTCTACAGTAGAACCCTGATTCTCTTCCTCTGTCTTTGTCTATTACTGTCTGTCTGTCTCTCTCTCTGTCACCTGTCTCTCTCTCTCTTTCTCTCTCTCTCTCTCTCTCTCTCTCTCTCTCTCTCTCTCTCTCTCTCTCTCTCTCTCTCTCTCTCTCTCTCTCTCTTCTCTTGTGCTTCTATCCCATTTACTCTCTCTACAGTAGAACCCTGATTCTCTTCCTCTGTCTTTGTCTCTTTGTCTGTTACTGTGTATCTCTGTCTTTTTCTTGTAGATACTAGATAGCCCCAGTCAGGGGTCACACTTGGAATATTTTTGTTGTAGACAATTTTTAGTATATGTAGAGTATTTTTTTTTTGAAAATATGAAAAACTATTAACCAAATTCTAAATGTTGCAGCCACTTTGGGCAGGGTGAGCCGTGCACAGTTTACAGTGTGTTATGTCATTAGACAATGATTGCCTTTCTTTCCTTTAAGGCAGATCTGACTGTGTTCATTTCATTTCAAATTATATTCATGCTTATATTCAGTTTAGGTTCAATAATGCTGTCCTGGGCTGTCTGTCCAGGACAGTGGGTTAGTTGTTAATTGTTAGTGGTTAGTGAGAAAGAGGAGGGTGTAGTGGTCTTACACCTACCCACTGAGTCATCAAAACTCGCTCTGGGTGGGAGCCGGTACCGGGTTGCGAACCCAATACCTACCAGCGTTATGTCCAATGGCTTAACCATAACACCACCGAGGCCGGTGACTCTGTGTTGGGGCATGGGTATTTTGATCTTTGTGATTTATTGTAGGATCAGGTATTAAATCAAGATATAGTTGCACCAGGCAACGCTATTCACCGTGACTCTCGGGTACCTTTTGAAGTTGGGTCAGCTTTCATTATCAGTGAAGAAAAGATCACCCAGCTTTATTTGACACCGCTGAGCATACTGAAACTGGGTCAAGGACAGGTGATGTGAAGTGGTTAATATATTTATGGGTTTTGGTCTTTGTGGAGTTAATATATTTACGAGTCTTGATGATGTATCTAGAAGATTGATAAATTGATAATATCACAAGTTGAAGCAGTACACAAAGTTCTGTTACCTTTCTACATATAGGGGCAGGATGAAACCCAGTGTGGTATAGCGCGCGCTTGATGAGCGGTCGCTTTGGGATCATTCCCCTTCAGTGGGTCCATTGAACTATTTCTTGTTCCAGCCAGTGCACCATGACTGGTGTATCGAAGGCAATGGTATGTACTATCCTGCCTGTGGGACGGTGCATGTAAAAGATCCCTTGCTACTAATGGAAGAATGTAGCGGGTTTCTTCTCTAAGACTTTATGTCAAAATTATCAAATGTTTGATGTCCAATAGCCAATGATTAATAAATCAGTGTGCTCCAGTGGTGTCGTTAAACAAAACAAACTTTACTTTTACCCCATATAGTGTGAAATTTTAAAATGCATGTAGTCTGCATAGTAAGGAAAATGTCCGTTTCTTTGATTGCACAAAATGGGTTAATATATATTAAGGAGTGTTGGCATTGCAAAGAGTTATATTAATAGTGAGTCTTGGATATATTCAGAATTACCAAATGTTAGACATCCAGTAGCCGATGATTAATAAATCAATGTGCTCTAGTGGTGTCATTAAACAAAACAAAACAAACTTGTGGTTTATATATAAACATAATCCTATATTAAGGGCTGTCCCTACACGTACATTTTACTAAAACAAATGTTTTGTATAAAAAACAAGATGACAAAAAGAAAAGAAAAAAAAAGATGACAAATATAATAAATTGATATTTGTAAATTGCTAATGGAGAATAAACAAAAAGAAAAGAAATGAAGAATAGGGGAGAGAGAGAGACAGAGAGAGAGAGACAGAGAGACAGAGATAGATCCATATGCACATCCCTCAAAACTCCTATCATCTTGCGACATCAATTTAGTACAGATATTATCAAAGTAAATGCTGATAATTATACAAATGCCATTACAGATCAATTTTTGCAAATTATGTTTTGTGGTGGTGCTTGTGATTACCGTGGCAGATTTTGAGAGCTGCTTACATCATTTACATGTAGAAATAGGCTTGCAAAAGTGAAAATGGTGAATGTGTAAATCTCAAAATAAATAATGAAATTCAGGACAGATTTGAATGTCCAGGTTAATATTTATTTAAGTAGTTTTATATACATGTATTCATGTATATATTTAGCGGCCTCGGTGGCGTCGTGGCAGGCCATCGGTCTACAGGCTGGTAGGTACTGGGCTCGGATCCCAGTCGAGGCATGGGATTTTTAATCCAGATACCGACTCCAAACCCTGAGAGTGCTCCGCAAGGCTCAATGGGTGGGTGTAAACCATTTGCACCGACCAGTGATCCATAACTGGTTCAACAAAGGCCATGGTTTGTGCTATCCTGCCTGTGGGAAGCGCAAATAAAAGATCCCTTGCTGCTAATCGGAAGAGTAGCCCATGTAGTGGCGACAGCGGGTTTCCTCTCAAAATCTGTGTGGTCCTTAACCATATGTCTGACGCCATATAACCGTAAAATAAAATGTGTTGAGTGCGTAGTTAAATAAAACATTTCTTTCTTTCATGTATATATTTAGTTAATTTCAACTTATATCCAATTGAGGTTCAACCTAGATCGACTGTGCACCAGGCGAGCGCTGTACCACTGAGCTACATCGGACCCCGTGTTTGCAAGGAGTTAATACATTCACTTATATGTACAAGTTGTCATCTTCATGGGCTTAATTAATTATGTAATGAGTCTTGGTCTAAGGGGAGGGAAGCGGTGAATATATATTGTGAGTTGCAAGTCTTTATAGGCTTGATATATTTATGAGTCTGGTCTGCCAAGGGTTAATATATTTATGACTCTTTGTCTTTTTACTATTTCTAGGGTTAATTACATAGTTTATCTTGGCCTGCAAGGGTTAGTATATTTATGAAGCTGAGTCTACAAAAGGTTAATGTATAAATTTATTAGTGTGGGCTTTTGTTTAGATTAAAGAAAAATACATGCTTACATTATTTATCTCTGCATTGAGGACAAGGCAGTGCAAAATGTTTTGGGTTTTTTAATATGTGGATTAATTAAAAAGTCACCTAAAGTGAAATTAGTTTAATCACTTAAGATAAGATCTTACGGTCTGAGGGTTTATCATTTTCACAAGTTTGTAAACTGTACTCAAAAGACACTTTGTACCGAGAAAGTGCAAAAGAAGATGGATTATTTATTGAAAATACATGTATTTTTTTATATATGGAACACAAGGCCTATGCCCCCCACCCCTTCCCCAACTGGAAGGAAGGAAGGAAATGTTTTATTTAATAACACACACAACATATTTTATTTACGGTTATATGGCGTCCGACATATGGTTAAGGACCACACAGATAACCCCCACTTGAGGACAAACATTTAAGTTTTTTTTTTTGGACCTACTCTATATAAATAAAGAAAACAAATCTGGCTTGTGCACCTCCCCCACCCCCACCCCCACCCCACCCCCCCCCACACTAGAGATTGCCACCCTCCACCATTATTAGGTGTTTACTTTTTTTTACTATCTGTACTAAATTGCTAGCACACGATGATTTGACTTTCGAGAGTTGAATATACGTTATTTAAATTGCAGTCAGGATAACACATACCACATCCTTTGATATACCAGTCATGGTGCATGAGCCCACTGATGGGTATCGATCCTAGACCAACTGCACATCAAGCGAATGCTTTCCCACCTGGCTGCATCCCGCCTCAGTCCCCCAGTAAAAGAATAAAGTGTGAATAGCAAAATGTATCCATCTCATATAACGTTTGTATAACGTTTGTATAACGTTTGTAATATTTTAAAAACAATACTTATTTGTATTATATAATACATGTGTATATGTTGAGACAAAATTAATGGTGTGCATGTATAAATATATAAAAACCATCGCTGCTGCTGCAAAGTTTGTGTGTGTGGGGGGGGGGGGGGGGGGGGCTTCCTACACCAGCCAGTGGTATAATAACCTTTAACTATACTATTCCCATAATTTCTTCTTGTACAATGTGTATATGACACGGACAAGAAACAACATTTTTTAACAGTGCGTTGGCAACATTTTTCCACAATACAGAATAGCAAGTTACGCTATAGCTGGCTACCTGGTCATGCTTGACTGGGTGAGAATATGTTTCAAGACCCATGATGGTTCTGTGATAAATGCTGTCACAGTCGGTTGCAGCTGAGTGACTTTCTTTTCAGTGGGCGATCATACCCTCCAGAACGGGAAAATGGCCTTTCACCAGATTGTCATTTTTATATTCAGATTTACTGATTTTAATCATGAGGCATTTGCCGGCTATCTGCTGCACATGATGAAAGACCCGTTTCTATCACCTTTAACTATGTTCTTCAGTGTTGAGAACTTACAATGGAAGCTGCTATATAAAAACCTCGTATAATAACCACCTGTCTATAATGGATTTTTCAAGAGTGTGTAAACAAATTCTCTTCATGTCATATTGCAGAACTGTACGACCCAGTTGATCACTTTGTATATATCCTTTTGAAAAGAAAAAGAAAGATGTGTTTTATTTAATGGTGTACTCAACACATTTTCATTAAAAACTTTAAAAACAAACTTTTTTTTGTTCCCGTCTGCAAATGGGTTAAACTAGGTGAAAACAAATGTTGCATATACTCGGATATAAATCTGTTCCTTTCAGTGAGATGGTTAGGGTTAAACTTGTGACTTGTACCTTTGTGTAAATCTGTTCCTGCCAGCAAATGGGTTAAACCCCAGTCTCACATACACAAATTATATCCCAAATTGGCCCGATTTAAGAATTCTTGGATATACGTACTAGTCTTTTGTCAGTTTTCTTGAATGTTCTGGATCAACTCCCAACTGTTTTGAACATGTTCAAAACTGTCAAGAGTAATCGTGAATAAAGTTGAAATTGTAACTCAGTCTTACAAGTTCTTGAGGGCATCGTGCGTAGACGCATTCGGGATATTCATGGTTAAACGTGGGGTATTCGTATGACTATTGAAGGGTCTTTCTCTATTTCTGGCTCTTTCTCTGCCTCTGGTTCTCCACGGGTATGCTGGCTCTTCCCTCATTCCTTGCGGTCGGTTGCTGACTTCTTGAAGAGCGGCATGGCGATGTTCACTGCTTGCAGGCAGAACATCGAATGAAATTTGGCCTCTTCAGCAGCCTTTATATAGGCATCTTGCGGCAGTCATACTGGTTCTTGAGGCAGTCATACTAATTCGTATAGCAGTCATGTGGATTCATAGGCGTGTAATGGACAAGTAGCAGTGCATCCCGATTCGTAATGAATCGGGTTCAAGATCGTAATTAGTTCTTGCAGCAGTCGTGAGCATTCGTACGTAGTTCAGGAAAGAAGCCGAATCATGCAAATTTTGTCAAAAAATCGGGAGCAATCGGAGCTTCATAGGATCGTGTGTATTCCTGGACATTCGGGCTATAATTAGTGTATGTGAGACTGGGGCTTCATAGGATCGTGTGTATTCCTGGATATTCGGGGGTATAATTCGTGTATGTGAGACTGGGGCTGCATAGGATCGTGTGTATTCCTGGACATTCGGGCTATAATTAGTGTATGTGAGACTGGGGCTGCATAGGATCGTGTATATTCCTGGACATTCGGGCTATAATTAATGTATGTGAGACTGGGGCTTCATAGGATCGTGTGTATTCCTGGACATTCGGGCTATAATTAGTGTATGTGAGACTGGGGCTTCATAGGATCGTGTGTATTCCTGGACATTCGGGCTATAATTAGTGTATGTGAGACTGGGGCTTCATAGGATCGTGTGTATTCCTGGACATTCGGGCTATAATTAGTGTATGTGAGACTGGGGCTTCATAGGATCGTGTGTATTCCTGGACATTCGGGCTATAATTAGTGTATGTGAGACTGGGGCTTCATAGGATCGTGTGTATTCCTGGACATTCGGGCTATAATTAGTGTATGTGAGACCTGGGCTTCATAGGATCGTGTGTATTCCTGGACATTCGGGCTATAATTAGTGTATGTGAGACCTGGGCTTCATAGGATCGTGTGTATTCCTGGACATTCGGGCTATAATTAGTGTATGTGAGACTGGGGCTTCATAGGATCGTGTGTATTCCTGGACATTCGGGCTATAATTAGTGTATGTGAGACTGGGGCTTCATAGGATCGTGTGTATTCCTGGACATTCGGGCTATAATTAGTGTATGTGAGACTGGGGCTTCATAGGATCGTGTGTATTCCTGGACATTCGGGCTATAATTCGTGTATGTGAGACTGGGGCTTCATAGGATCGTGTGTATTCCGGGACATTCGGGCTATAATTAGTGTATGTGAGACTGGGGCTTCATAGGATCGTGTGTATTCCGGGACATTCGGGCTATAATTAGTGTATGTGAGACTGGGGCTTCATAGGATCGTGTGTATTCCGGGACATTCGGGCTATAATTAGTGTATGTGAGACTGGGGCTTCATAGGATCGTGTGTATTCCTGGACATTCGGGCTATAATTAGTGTATGTGAGACTGGGGCTTTAAAGTTGTGTATTACCTATATCATGTAAATGTGTCCATGTTAGTAAAAAGGTTTAACTTGTGAATCACTATATCTGTATGTAAAGTTATATGTTCCAGGCAGTGAAAGAGTTAAACTTGGTAATCATTATACATGCATATAAATCTGTTCCTGGCAGTAAAACGGGTAAACTTGTCAATTATTAATATACATGTACTTGTATATAAATATGTTCCTGGCAGTAAAAACGGGTAAACTTGTCAATTATTAATATACATGTACTTGTATATAAATACGTTCCTGGCAGTAAAACTGGTAAACTTGTCAATTATTAATATACATGTACTTGTATATAAATATGTTCCTGGCAGTAAATGTATTTAAATTTGTGAATCATTATACTTACAAGTATGTAAATCTGTTTCTGACAGTGAAGGGTTATACATTGGTGAATTATTATACCTGCATGTACGTATATCATTTTCTGACAGTTGAAGGGGTTAAACTTGTGAATCATTCTTGTATATAATCTGTTTCTGACAGTGAAGGGGTTAAGCTTTTAAATCATTTTACCTGTATATAAATCTGTTTCTGACAGTGAAGGGGTTAAACTTGTGAATCATTTTACCTGTATATAAATCTGTTTCTGACAGTGAAGGGGTTAAACTTCTAAATCTTTATACCTGTATATAAATCTGTTTCTGATAGTGAAGGGGTTAAACTTGTGAATCATTTTACCTGTATATAAATCTGTTTCTGACAGTGAAGGGGTTAAAACTTGTAAATCATTTTACCTGTGAATAAATCTGTTTCTGACATTGAAGGGGTTAAACTTGTGAATCATTTTACCTGTATATAAATCTGTTTCTGACAGTGAAGGGGTTAAACTTGTAAATCTGTATACCTGTATATAAATCTGTTTCTGACAATGAAGGGGTTAAACTTGTAAATCATTTTACCTGTATATAAATCTGTTTCTGACAGTAAAGGGGTTAAACTTGTAAAATCGTTATACTTGTATATAAATCCATTCCTGTTATAAAAATGGTTAAACCTGTGACAATAAACCATTCAGATCATCATCATTCACAAATTTGTTCCTATCAGTAAAAGGGTTAATCTTTGTGAAGACCAGTGTTGTCTTTTAGGGGTCAAGCTACTCTGGTTAATTTCGTGTTTCACTGTATACACCAGGTGTCGGTGGTTGTCATGTCGCAGGTTTTGACTGGCATTGAAATTCATGAATATGTCTTCATTACCTGTCCAGGCCCATGACCCTGGTCACTACGCTGTATGGTGCAAGTCGTTAATCACCGGCCCCTCCGCTGTCCTACCACAATGGTTGTATAACTCGCATAACAACCGCTTCACTGGACAGGACAGTCCGGGATGGAAACAAGAAAAACAAGGCTTGTTTAATGACATGCAGCTTTCACCAGTTTTCACAGCCAGTGCACCACGACTGGTATATCAAAAGCTGTGTTATGTTCTATTCTGTCTGTGGGATGGTGCTAATGGAAAAATGTAGCGGGTTTCCTCTCTTAGACTACATGTCAAAATTACCAAATGTTTGACATCTAATAGCCGATCCTTAATTAATCAATGTGCTCTAGTGGTGTCATCAAACAAAACAAACTTTCATTGGTTTGTTAAATCAGGTAAAAAGTGAAAGTTAAAGTTTGTTTCGTTTAACGACACCACTAGAGCACATTGATTTGTTAATCATTAGATGTCAAACATTTGATAATTTTTACAGATACATTATAGTCTTTCAAAGAAAACCTGCTATATTTTTACATATACATTATAGTCTTTCAGAGAAAACCTTTTTCATATACATTATAGTCTTTCAGAGAAAACCTGCTATATTGTTGCATATACATTATAGTCTTTCAAAGAAAACCTGCTATATTTTTACATATACATTATAGTCTTTCAGAGAAAACCTGCTATATTTTTACATATACATTATAGTCTTTCAGAGAAAACCTGCTATATTTTTACATATACATTATAGTCTTTCAGAGAAAACCTGCTATATTGTTGCATATACATTATAGTCTTTCAAAGAAAACCTGCTATATTTTTACATATACATTATAGTCTTTCAGAGAAAACCTGCTATATTTTTACATATACATTATAGTCTTTCAGAGAAAACCTGCTATATTTTTACATATACATTATAGACTTTCAGAGAAAACCTGCTATATTTTTGCATATACATTATAGTCTTTCAGAGAAAACCTGCTATATTTTTGCATTGGTAGCCAGGGATCTTTTATATGCACCATCCCACAGACAGGATAGCACATACCACGGTCTTTGATATACCAGTTGTGGTGCACAGGCTGGAACAAGAATTCTCCCATTGGGCACACCGGTGGGAATCAAATTTTAAAAAGAATGTTTAAAACGCACATACACGTACATAGGTACATCTGAGAAGTAATAGTTACGTGTATATGTTAGGTATGAGAATGGTTTCTGCTATAACAGCCAGGGTCCGTGACTTTAATGGTGAGCCTCGGTGTACATAGTTACGTGTATATGTTAGGTATGAGAATGATTACTCCTGTAACAGCCAGGGTCCGTGACTTTAATGGTGAGCCTCGGTGTAGATAGTTACGTGTATATGTTAGGTATGAGAAAGGTTTCTCCTATAACAGCCAGGGTCCGTGACTTTAATGGTGAGCCTCGGTGTACATAGTTACGTGTATATGTTAGGTATGAGAAAGGTTTCTCCTATAACAGCCAGGGTCCGTGACTTTAATGGTGAGCCTCGGTGTACATAGTTACGTGTATATGTTAGGTATGAGAAAGGTTTCTCCTATAACAGCCAGGGTCCGTGACTTTAATGGTGAGCCTCGGTGTACATAGTTACGTGTATATGTTAGGTATGAGAAAGGTTTCTCCTATAACAGCCAGGGTCCGTGACTTTAATGGTGAGCCTCGGTGTACATAGTTACGTGTATATGTTAGGTATGAGAAAGGTTTCTCCTATAACAGCCAGGGTCCGTGACTTTGTACATAGTTACGTGTATATGTTAGGTATGAGAAAGGTTTCTCCTATAACAGCCAGGGTCCGTGACTTTAATGGTGAGCCTCGGTGTACATAGTTAATTGTATATGTTAGGTATGAGAATGGTTTCTCCTATAACAGCCAGGGTCCGTGACTTTAATGGTGAGCCTCGGTGTACATAGTTAATTGTATATGTTAGGTATGAGAAAGGTTTCTCCTATAACAGCCAGGGTCCGTGACTTTAATGGTGAGCCTCGGTGTACATAGTTACGTGTATATGTTTCTCCTATAACAGCCAGGGTCCGTGACTTTAATGGTGAGCCTCGGTGTACATAGTTACGTGTATATGTTAGGTATGAGAATGATTTCTCCTATAACAGCCAGGGTCCGTGACTTTAATGGTGAGCCTCGGTGTACATAGTTACATGTATATGTTAGGTATGAGAAAGGTTTCTCCTATAACAGCCAGGGTCCGTGCTTATAAAACTTTTAAAGTCCAGACCCAGTTTCTAATGACGTCACACACATACAATTTGTATGGCATTGCCATGACGTTGCCATGACGTTCACGTCTCAGACTATTAGAGTGTCGAGTCTAGACTAAAAGTTTTATAAGCACCAGGCCAGATAAGGGGTTATTTAATTATGTCTGTTGATAGTTTGTTAAATTTGTGTTTATAAGGCATCAAACAATTATGACACATGTTCCATATGAAAGAAAAGATTAGCATCTGTCACATACATGTAGGCTGCTCATTTTAACAGCTAGAGAAGGCTGTTTAATGACAGCTCTTGATAATTTCTTAAATCGGTGTGTGCAAGGTGTAGAGGTTCTGGAATTTTTATAAAATTGACTAGTCACGGGATCAGTGATTTATAAAATCTACTAGCCTTGATTAACAATTCACTAGCCCTACTTTACTTTAAGTTAATACAATTTTACTAAATAATAGTAAAAATCAGATATGTCACCTAAAGAGAGAGAGATAGCTTAAAAACACTAACATTGAACATTGGGGGGGGGGGGGGGGGGGGGATGGAGGGCAGGATATTCATATTTACAAAATAGACTTAACTACAAAATTTGACAAAACAATTTCACTAGCCGTCGGGCATGGTAATAGTTATTTACTAGCCCAACATTGAATATCACTAGCCATGGGAGTGGGGCTACCATAATCTAGAAGCCCTGAAGGTGTCAAGTACTTGTTAGTTATGACATATTAAATATGTGAGAAGAAATCTACAGGTACCACATACATGTAGCCTATTCAGGCCAGCTGGGCTAGTAAATAAAAAAATCCACTAGCCCACAGATAGTATTACTAGCCCGAGATTTTACCTCAAATCTTATGACCACTTTCATATACTGTATGTAAGACAAACCAATCGTCAGCACAGTTTTGCTCAAAATTGTGAGTGGGTTTTGATATAGATTCACCTGGTAGTTTTTTTACATTTTCGGGCGAGCAGGTAAACTTGTGTAATTCTGCAGCCCTGCTATTCCTTTAACATCGAGGGAAGAAATATTTGTTTAATAACATCTCACCAATTCACTAATGCATTTAATGTCATTACTGTTTACCTTGTAATAGCAAATAACACAGTTTTATAGATTGTTACCTGTGAGGTTTATGAATGTGAAAATTCCATATATATTATAGTGTAGATGAATTGTGTAACTCATTGAAATGCATGCCAAGTGATACAAGGCTTCTTGAAATACAAAACCTATCTTATGTGATAAAACTAAATATAAATATTCAGGTGTTGTGAGATTGGTTTTTAATACAGCAATTAGTAATAGGCATGCAATATTCCACATGGATGGCTATTTTGTGTGCTTGCTAGTTAATGCCAAGAACAACAACTTGGTTACTCAGTTAACCATAAGTTGTTAACCCTGGTTGATTGCACATGTGTATGATTTGCCTAAGTGAATAGTTAGTTACCTGGGTAACAGTTATACCACATTATTGGATTTAATTTAATTTTTTTATCTCTCTTTTGAATTCCATCTTATTTAATTCTTCCCTATCTTTCAACTTCTTTCGCTGTCCACCCCACATCCCAGTCTTTATCTCTCCAACTGCGACAGCTTTAGCTGTGGGCTTAGTCTGACCACTACGGAGAGTGTTCAGGAAATTTTTATGTCCATTATTTACTTGCTTAAAAATTCATTTCGGAAGGCATGAATCAAATTTTTACATACATAGTCCTTTAAAAAAAATTCACATGCTAAGAATAGCTAAACATTACTTTCCTTGAACTGTCTCAGGGGTTTGATGGGGAGCCAATGATAACTGCCTTAAATGGCGAGGCCTGTTATTCCTGACAGAAAAGCTCCATACTGTGGGTAGGTGTACAGCCCTGCAGGTACATCAGTAACACCATTTGTTCAGGAATAGAAGATACTTCAGTGGTGGGTGCACAGCCCTTGAAGATAATGCTTGGTATTTTCATGTGTGTAGTCATTGTTTTTAGCATTGTAAAAGTGCAACTTAATAATAATAATAATAATAATAACTTTATTTAATGAGGGTGACAGGTTTAGCACAAGCTAATCTTCCACTTGGCCCTCAACAATACATTGAAATATTGGAAAAGAAAATACATATATACTAAGTACTATACTATTATAATAATGCATACATACATATTGACTAGAGAAATCTTACATTTAACAGACATCTGTTAGTTGTGTAATATTGACACTAAAGTCTCAAAACATAATTATTATATAGAATAAAAATTAATCAGCCAAATAAACATCCATGAGATATTGTTTCAGGCTGGATTTAAATTTCGCAACTGACTTCTGGTGTCTAATATCAAGGGGTATTGTATTCTATATCTGAACACCTGAGTAACTGAAGGATTTTTTATATAGTTCAGTATGAGGCCTTGGTAGCTGAAGTTTGTTTTTGTTAGAGGATCTTAGGTTATAATTACAGGTGTCAGATATTGGGGTAAGGAGAGATGTAATGTATTCTGGGGAGAAGCCATTTAGTGCTTTATATACCATTATGCCGATGTGGTATTTTATTCTGTCAGGGAAAGGTAAAATATTTAGTTCCCTGAACATGTCTTTATATAGAGTTATTAATGGTTTGTTTAAAATTATTCTCATTGCACGTTTTTGCATTTTTAGAATTTGAACCACTTGTTCCTTAGCACAGTGTCCCCAAACAGTAGCAGCAAAGTCGAGAATTGGAACAACATATGCATTATAGAAAACTGTTTTGGCAACTTGATTTAAGTATATATTAAGTCTCCTGAGAAGTGAGATAGTCGAGGCCAATTTTGAAATCACTTTTCTAATGTCTACTGTCCAGGTCAGTGACTCATCTATATAAACACCAAGTACCTTTTGCGATTTTACTGCATTAAGTTTTTCATTGTTTAATGTAATTTGTATTGAGTGCTGCCTGGCTATTTTGTATGTTGTACTTACTAAATTAGATTTTATTTGGTGGCAGTGGTGGGGTGTAATTTGTAGTTGTAAATTTGCTTTCTTTGAGTTGCTTGCACAATAGAATCTGGAACATTTTTGCTTTTTGTCCAAGTTGCTGGCAGCTTAGAATGTAAAGAGCATATCCATCTTGTTTTAAGAACGTAAGGCCTCCAATTGTCTGGTTTTGTAGGTTTGTCTTTTAATCTCTGCCTCTCATCATTCATTACTTTGATGATTGCCGCATCTGCATCCTGGCATCCAATCCATCAAGCTCCAAACAGACTGCCGACCTCTTTCATTCGGCCTCTTCATCTTTCAAGGTCGCTTCCCCTCAGGTCATTTGACCTGTAGCATTGTGTCAACAGTGTTAGACTTGTTTCCTTTATAATTAAATCCTTCCACCCTTTTCATTGGGACTGTTTGTTCTCAGCTAAACACAAACACACTTTCATCTTTTTATAGGAAGTATTATATTCACTGCTGGAGTATTTAGGGGGTCTTAATTATCAGTGGGAAGGGGACATGCTACATTTAGCTGCTACAGTTATGGTACAGAGTTTTGTATCTTCATTGAACATTAGTATGACAATGAATTAACTTAAGCTCTTTAATGTGGACATGCAACATTTTACAAATGTAGTTGCTACAGTCATACTTCTTTTGGGGACAATACCTTTATTTGAAGAACTCAGTTTGAATGTTAATAGATGCTATGATTACCCGTTACAGTGTATATATGTACTTAAATATTTTTATACGTGTATGTAGTGATAATGGTAATGATTTTACTGGAAGACCTTTAATCTGAACAGAATTACTTTGATAATAGACAAAAATTGCATGGAATTTAATAACCCTGCTAACCTTGATGCAGTGTTAGTTATTAGGTGAATTAAATAACCCTGCTTATCCCAATGCAGTGTTAATAATTAGGTGAATTTAATAACCCTGCTTATCCCAATGCAGTGTTAATTATTCGGTGAATTTAATAACCCTGCTTACCCCAATACAATCCCAATGCAGTGTTAATTATTAGGTGAATTTAATAACCCTGCTTATCCCAATACAATCCCAATACAGTGTTAATTATTAGGTGAATTTAATAACCCTGCTTATCCCAATGCAGTGTTAATTATTAGGTGAATTTAATAACCCTGCTTATCCCAATACAGTGTTAATTATTAGGTGAATTTAATAACCCTGCTTACCCCAATCATTGGCAATGCAGTGTTAATAATTAGGTGAATTTAATAACCCTGCTTACCCCAATGCAGTTTTAATTATTAGGTGAATTTAATAACCCTGCTTACCCCAATACAGTGTTAATTATTAGGTGAATTTAATAACCCTGCTTATCCCAATGCAGTTTTAATTATTAGGTGAATTTAATAACCCTGCTTACCCCAATCATTGGCAATGCAGTGTTAATAATTAGGTGAATTTAATAACCCTGCTTACCCCAATCATTGGCAATGCAGTGTTAATTATTAGGTGAATTTAATAACCCTGCTTATCCCAATGCAGTGTTAATTATTAGGTGAATTTAATAACCCTGCTTATCCCAATACAATCCCAATACAGTGTTAATTATTAGGTGAATTTAATAACCCTGCTTATCCCAATGCAGTGTTAATTATTAGGTGAATTTAATAACCCTGCTTACCCCAATGCAGTTTTAATTATTAGGTGAATTTAATAACCCTGCTTACCCCAATACAGTGTTAATTATTAGGTGAATTTAATAACCCTGCTTATCCCAATGCAGTGTTAATTATTAGGTGAATTTAATAACCCTGCTTACCCCAATCATTGGCAATGCAGTGTTAATTATTAGGTGAATTTAATAACCCTGCTTATCCCAATGCAGTGTTAATTATTAGGTGAATTTAATAACCCTGCTTATCCCAATACAATCCCAATACAGTGTTAATTATTAGGTGAATTTAATAACCCTGCTTATCCCAATACAATCCCAATACAGTGTTAATTATTAGGTGAATTTAATAACCCTGCTTACCCCAATACAATCCCAATACAGTGTTAATTATTAGGTGAATTTAATAACCCTGCTTATCCCAATGCAGTTTTAATTATTAGGTGAATTTAATAACCCTGCTTACCCCAATACAGTGTTAATTATTAGGTGAATTTAATAACCCTGCTTATCCCAATGCAGTGTTAATTATTAGGTGAATTTAATAACCCTGCTTACCCCAATCATTGGCAATGCAGTGTTAATAATTAGGTGAATTTAATAACCCTGCTTACCCCAATCATTGGCAATGCAGTGTTAATTATTAGGTGAATTTAATAACCCTGCTTACCCCAATCATTGGCAATGCAGTGTTAATTATTAGGTGAATTTAATAACCCTGCTTACCCCAATCATTGGCAATGCAGTGTTAATAATTAGGTGAATTTAATAACCCTGCTTACCCCAATGCAGTGTTAATTATTAGGTGAATTTAATAATCCTGCTTACCCTAATACAGTGTTAATTATTAGGTGAATTTAATAATCCTGCTTACCCCAATGCAGTGTTAATTATTAGGTGAATTTAATAATCCTGCTTACCCCAATACAGTGTTAATTATTAGGTGAATTTAATAACCCTGCTTACCCCAATGCAGTGTTAATTATTAGGTGAATTTAATAACCCTGCTTACCCCAATGCAGTGTTAATTATTAGGTGAATTTAATAATCCTGCTTACCCCAATGCAGTGTTAATTATTAGGTGAATTTAATAACCCTGCTTACCCCAATGCAGTGTTAATTATTAGGTGAATTTAATAATCCTGCTTACCCCAATGCAGTGTTAATTATTAGGTGAATTTAATAACCCTGCTTACCCCAATACAGTGTTAATTATTAGGTGAATTTAATAACCCTGCTTACCCCAATGCAGTGTTAATTATTAGGTGAATTTAATAATCCTGCTTACCCTAATACAGTGTTAATTATTAGGTGAATTAAATAATCCTACTTACTCTACAGAAGAAGGTTTATTAGTAGGCAAATGATATAATCCCGTCAACAGACAGCAATGTTTGGGTGATTACTTGTTCCCCGAATCCATTTACCATCAGTATACTTAGAATTCCAGGTTAGCATAGTCAGCAGATACTTTTCTAAACAAAAAAAAACAAAAAAAGTCTCCTGTTTTAAAAGATAATGAAAACTCTGCTACTGTTTTTTGTTTCTGCCATGACTGACTGAATGAATGACTAATATTTAGTGACACCCCAGCATAAAAAATACATTGGTTATTGGGTGTCAGACAGTGATAAATGTATTAAATGAATTGATGAACAAAATCAATATAAAAATTCTAAAATGTAAATATCACAGGTAGGTATATTAAACTTTAAATACAGAATAATACATGAGTGGCCATTAGATACCATATATCTCACAAAGAATTGTTTTAAAATGTATCTAATGAGCGAAAGTGAGTTTGATACGTTTTTAAACAAGTTGTGAGATAAATGGTATCTAACGGACAGGACTGTATTATTCTATTTCTTTCATATCCTCAAAAACCAGGTTTTATGCAACATCAACTAAAAGTTATTTACAGCTGTTGTTGCACTTGTAGCGAACTTACGCGTCACAGACACATGATTGTCAGGTTAACTATACGTCACAGTGTAATCGATTTCCACCGTGTTGTTTTTCATTAGCTGGATGGCATTGGTGACCTGGTCATCACCTAGGAGCAGCCAGTTGCATGTCTTGAAATCAACTACGTGTGTTAACAACTCATGTGTTATCAAAAATAATACATGGTGTTTTCACCAACAGGTGTGTAAGATAATAAAAATCAACACCTCGCAAAATCTACAAGATATGTTCAGAGTGGAATCGAAATGATTCTATATCATTTGTTGTGGGTCCAAAATGACTCGCAGCCAATCCATACATACATGCAGCTACACTGTATACCAAGGCCCGTGTTTATTCAACTTTTAAGAGTCCAGACTCAATCTTTAATGATGTCACACACATACAATTTGTATGGCGTTGTCATGACATTAGTGTCTCAGACTCTGTTAAAGTCTCGAGTCTAGACTCTAACAGTTTTATAAGTATCAGGCCTAAGCTTATTTAAATATGTATTAATTTGTTGCTAATAATAAAGTTTTTTTGTTTTTATTTTCAGGTATATGTATTGGACAGACTGGGGCGAAACACCAAAAATAGAACGAGCGGGTATGGACGGAAGTATCTGGAGTCGCAAAGTTATCATCGGTGACAATATTTTTTGGCCAAACGGCTTGACGTTGGATTACACCGATTCTAAAATATACTGGGCAGACGCCAAACTTAGTTTTATTCATAGCTGTGATTTCGACGGATCCAACCGCCGCGAGGTGGTGGCGGGGGAACGTTCCTTACCCCACCCGTTTGCCCTGACGTTGTGTGACGACACGTTGTACTGGACGGACTGGCAGACGCGGTCTATCCACAGCTGTAACAAGCTGACAGGAGAACAGCAGTGGGTTGTTCATGAAAACATATTCTCCCCCATGGATATTCACGTGTTCACGGCAAAGAGACAGCCAAAAGGTGTGTAGATCTTCTTTTTCTTTCTTTTCTTGTGCTAATTATTTTGTTATAGTACTGTAATTTGCCATACTTTGCTTGTTTTTAGTAATAATTTCTAATCGTTAAGATCATTGACCTTAGGGGCTATCCATAAAGTATGTACTTGTATGCCCAGGGATGTGAATTTTCAGATTTTAATCTGATTTGTGCCTCTCTTTTTTCCTTTTTTTTTCTCTTTTTTTTTTGTGTGTAAAGTTATTTTTACAAAGTAGATTAGATTTGATCTGAAAGGTGGAAAATTACCTTTATTTAGATGTAGTACATAGAGGTTTAGCAACCTTAAGATATTGGAGCAGGATTTAGCTCAGTCAGTTGAGCGCTCACTTGAGGTGATTGTGTCGCAGGATCAAACTACCTCGGTGGATCCATTCAGCGGATTGGGTTTTTTCTTTTTCCAACTAGTACACCACAACTGGTCAAAGACCATGGTATGTGCTTTCCTGTCTGTGGGAAATTGCATATAAAAGATCTCTTGCTGCTAATGGAAAAATGTTGCGGGTTTTCGTCTGATGACTGTGAGTCAACTAAAGTTTGACATCCAATAGCCAATGATTAATAAACTAATGTGCTCTAGTGGTGTCGCTAAACAAAAACAAACTTTATCTAAAGATTATTTCACCTTTTATTTTTAACTGGATATTACATGCCTGGGGGAGACAGGGTTCAGACATTATGTACAAAGAGTGTATGGGTGGGGGGGGGGAGAGATGGGTTCGCTGTGTACAAACACCAAAATTATTTTAAAAAATTTATTGGTGTAAAATGCTTTTGGAAGATCGATGTACGCCTATTCATTGTAGATGGGGCAGGGCTTGAAATGGCCTGTGGCCAGGTCGCCAAATGCAACCAATGTCCTGTTTGGGCGACTTAAATATTAAAAAATAATGACGTTAGTCGCCCAAATAATATTATTTTCTTTAGAACTATAACGTATGAGCCACTATTAATATTTGTATTCCACATTAAAATCTTGCTTGTGCTTCGCTTACCATAATTTGCCAACATGCATTATTATTTTTTGGGTCACCATATTTTTTGGCAAGTTTCAAACCCTGTGGGGGAGGGAGGTAATGATCAACCTTACAAATGTTGTACATGGAGGGAGGGAGGGAAGTAAAAAGAAATCCTGTGTTCATACTTTACGAGTGAGGTCTGATCATTAATAAATCGATGTGTTCAAATAAGATGTGGTATTTTCAGATATTTCACTTTGTATAATTTTACACTGATTTATTTTCATGCTGCTGCTAGAACTGGACAAAATGGGAGGTACTAACTGCTGCTGTGTTGTGGTTTTGTGTATTTGTCACGCACTTAATTAACTACGTGCATGTCTAATTACTTATAAAGTTGTATGTCAAATTACTTATACTTATAAAGTTGTATGTCAAATTACTTATAAAGTTGTATGTCAAATTACTTATAAAGTTGTATGCATGTACATGTTAAGCACAGGATTACACCGTAGCTGAATATTGCTACAGCACAACCAGATATTTTTTGAAAATATACACATTTAATTTCTCCTGAAATGTACTTTATTCAGCCAACTATTCAGTCATCAAGTCCCTTTTGTTATCAGTATTTTAGTATACAATTCAGGTATAATGACATAACCTTAAGAAAAACAAACCCCAACTCACCCCCCCCCCCCCCAAAAAAAAAAGAGAAAAAAAAGCAGCAACCCCAAATCCCCAAGAAAACAACATACGTGGACAAAGAAACAAACATCCCCCACCAGCAAAGACAACTTTTATAATTTTTAACATTAACTGTTTAATATGTTTGTAAAATAGCTTATGGTACAAATCAATTGTTAGCTAAATACAAATGTAGGAATGTACAAACAGTTGTGCTCCCTATTTTTACTTTTTGGCGGACTGCTCAAAATTGCGCCTAATTTCCTTCACAAAAATTGCGTACCCTTTCTTTTTGGCTTAATCCAATGGGACATTCCAAATGCCAAAGCACCACCATACCATCCTCTGCCTGTTACCAGCTATGGCCAGACTGCTGGTGTTCCCTTGTGCCTTACAGTGCAGGCTGTCCCCTCTCCTACCCACCCCACACCTTTCCTGTCCTGAATGGAAGAGCTGGCTGAGGCCGGCACCTGTGCTCAGGACAGGCGTGCGCTACAACGGCTTGTTCCGAATGTTCACGTTACACACTCTGACCTGACAGCTTTCCCCCCTATGATTACAGGTAGTAGACCTGTACAAATATGCAGGGTTTTAATAAATCCACTATCCCCGATGCCTGGCTAGTGATTTTGTGGTCTGGGTTAGTGTAAATTATCAACTGTATTACTATAATACATAGGGCACTAGCCAAAGCTTCTGTGAGGGCTAGTGACTTTCTCAAACATTTGCCGAACGCTGAAATATCATGAAGTAATCAACAGGCATGCACGTCACATTTTTGTCTAAATCTCGTGAGCACTCTCGAACCAATGACATCAGATTTATTAACAGACAGGTTTTATACAGATTTGAAAAGTAATTGAATTAGAGTGGTCATAATAAAAATCCCTTGAATTTGTCAAAACTCGTGGAAAGTTGTTGAATATGAGAAAATCATCTTGAAAAGTTCTTGAATTGCCTATTTCCTGTGATAAATATTAAAATGCCTTGAATTTGTCAAAACTCGTGGAAAGTTGTTGAATATGAGAAAATCATCTTGAAAAGTGCTTGAATTGCCTATTTCCTGTGATAAATATTAAAATTGACCTTCGTCATGTAGCTCAAACGGTAGCGTATCCACCTGTAAAGCGGTCGGCCATCGGATCGATCCTTCTCAGTAGACCCATTTGTACTTTGGGCTGTTCCAACCAGTGGTCCACAATTGATTCATCAAAGGCCATGGTATGTGCTGTCCTGTCTGTCTGCTTATCGGAAAGAGTAGCCTATGTGGCAGCAGCGGGTTTCCTCTAAAAGAAATATGTCAGAATGACCATATGTTTAACATCCAATAGCTGATGATAAGGTAAAAATCAATGTGCTCTAGAGATGTCGTTAAATAAAACAAACTTTACTTTACTTCATCAATTGTTTTTGTTTTGTTTTTGTTTTTGTTTTTTTGTAATTCCCAAATTTGTCAGCTGATATTATTGACGGTTTTTGCTATCACAAGTATAGAAAATTGTTGGCGAAGCTGTTATGAATACTGACAAAAATGCTTACATATATATGAGATTTAATACGGTGAATGCAAAAACCCTGAAAACTGTAATTTTACAGTAAAAAGTGCTTGAATTTAGCCATCCAAATAGCGTAAGAAGCTTGGCAGATGGAAAAATAACATGTTTCCTCATCCATTAACAGGATTGTTATAAAAATGAACATATCGATAAGTAATTAGTTTTTTGTTCAATAAAAAGGTAGTTGTTTTCTAATACCAAAGACAAGGGTCCAGAGACAGGAATTACCGAACATGTAATAAGTATGGAGTGCGCAGTTCTTTGTTATGTTGTACGTAGTACGTCAGAACTGGGATCGATTCGATGTGTATTTAAAAACTTATTTTGTCAAGGGGCGGGACATAGCCCAGTGGTACAGTGCTTTCTCGATGCATGGTCGGTATGAGATCGATCCCTGTCGGTGGCCCTTTTGGGCTATTTCTCGTTCCAGCCATTGCACCACGACTGGTATATCAACGGCCGTGGTATGTACTACCCTGTCTGTGGGATGGTGCATATAAAAGATCCATTGCTGCTAATTGAAAAGATTAGCCCATGAAATGACAACAGCGAGTTTCCTCTCCTAATATCTGTATGATCCTTAACCATATGTCTGATGCCATATAACCATAAATAAAGTGTGTTGAGTGCATCGTTAAATAAAACATTTCTTTCTTTCTATTTTTTCAACTGAATTTGACAGTAGATATTAATAACAAATAGTGTGTTGTATATATACCACAGGACTAACAAGTTAAGTAAATAATATTTATTTTATTGCTTTTTGGGGTACAAGTGTTTACTTTACTATTCGTCCTGGTATACACAGCTGTTGATTACTCCAGCTAGAATAGGTACATACATATATAAATCTGTTTTTAGTCATGTGTGTAATTTAAGACAGTGTATTAAATTTCATTTCATTTGCATGTTTAATGTCACTTTAATACTTGATAGTAGATTTCAATTGATTTATTTAGTAGGTGTCATCCAATACATGTATTAAATTTCAATTTACATACCATAGTTCTAGGTCAACTGTTGTATTACCATACCTGCCTGTAATGTGGGACAACTTTTTAATTTGTTTACGTAACTTGCATGTAAATGGAATGCCAGATAATCTTAACATACATAATAAGTTTTTAATCTATCTATGTCTGTTAGATTTCACTTTATTTATCCAGTAGTTTCTAATTCTCAAGTCTAATGGGAATTCTGTGGCTATACACTTTAAACCTTTTAGATTACTTAAACATTTTCCCTCCGTGACAGATTCTGGCCCCTCCCAAATGGGTTCAACTGAACCAAATGCTAAATGGAATATTGCACACAAACAGATGTCTGAAGGTCAGGTTTCATAAGAAAAGAATTTACACCATTTTTCAATAGACTTGCATGTTTCTCTCACGTTTATTTAGTACGCAACATTTTCTCTTCATTTTGTAATGCTTATTATTAATAGCACAAAGAATTGATAAGAAGAATTTATTTTAGAGTTTTCAACTTGAATAAGATGGGATGTAGGTTAGTGATAGAACTATACTGACATCCAAAAGAAACTTTTCAAGGCTTTAAGTTAAATTATAGAAAACCAACAAATGGTACGGTGAGATATGAAAATATCATGAAGTTCAACATCTAAACATCACGATGTATTTCATGATACATGCAAAGTCTTTGTAAGGTGCTTTCTAAATTGGTTCTTTTCAATCAAATAATTCAAATATTATATACCCTATGTAAATATTCTTTTGGATGTCAGTATACATGTATTTACATGTGTACCTGAGATCAATTGCCCTCAAGGAGTTCTCCCCGTGAGTGGCCAATACAGCACACAATCATTGATCAATATCTCTTTAACAGTTTTAAAATGAGTCCAGTAAGCATTGATCTGTGATATTTATACATATTTGTTGTTGTTTTTCACTCTATATTGATGTTGTTTTTTGTTTAAAATATGTCAGCTCGATACACTTTTTGAAATTTTTTATTGAACTGTCATCAGACCTTGACATAAAAAGAAACGTTGATGGGAGTGATTAATTGCACCCCTAACTAAGATTATGGGGAGCCATTTAAGATATTACTTACCAAGAGCATTCATATTTAATTTGTGTATCAGGAGCTTTGATGTTTAATCCTTTTATTGTATTTTTGTTATTACTTCATAAGCTAAAAATTAGTCTTCTTGATCTATAGTCTCGGGAGAAATGGGGTGCCTGAGATTTTATGTGTTTCTGGTCAAAATGTTTCTATTGTAAGTTGTGTAACAGTGGTTTTTTCTTTGATGTAACTGAGCTGGGTATCGTTAAATGTTAATTCCTATATTGTATAGAATTAAAACAAGTAAACAAACAAACAATTAATTTTTAATGATATTTAAAATAAAATAATACAAAAACTGTACGTTTTAAACTTTCATTCATTATTCACCATACCTTCACACACTTTTGACAAAATATTTGGATTGACTTTCATTAATTTAAATACCATTGTCTAAAAGTGAGGAGATTATTTTTATAACAAAACAGTGCACACCACACTGCCCTGGGTGGAAATAGTCACCTGCTTTCCTCAAACAGCCTCCTGTATGTACAGTGTATATATGTACTTCCAAATATAATACCCTGCATTCTACCCATTGTGAAATATAAGTCAAAATTACCTACATAGTCAGTCCTGGTTTTTCTGTAGTTGAAGATTCCTGCATGTTTATGTACTTTCAAATATAATTAACACCGTGCATTCTACCCATTGTGAAATATATTTAGGTCAGAATGACCTATATAGTGTATAGTCAGTCCTTGTTTTCCTGTAGTTAAAGATTCCTGCATGTATACATATTTTCAAATATAATAAATATCCAGCATTCTACCAGTTCTGAAATAAAGGTCAGAGTGACCTATATTGTGTATAGTCAGTCCTTGTTTTCCTATAGTTGAAGATTTCTGCATGTATATGTACTTTTAAATATAATGAACACCCAGCATTCAACCAGTTGTGAAATATAGGTCAAAGTGACCTATATAGCCAGTCCTTGTTTTCCCTGTAGTCAAAGATTCTTGCCAGGACATAAAATCGGAGTGCCCTCTATAAAACGGGAGTCTAGTCAATAAAGTAAGAAGTTCGATACCATGATGGCTCCCTTGGGTTCCCTTTCATCTCCGTCTTCATCTGCAGTCTGCACACAAATCATTGCAATCAATTTGCCACTGAAAATGTGAAGACAGTATCTGCGGTTTAAATTTGTTTAATCTTCACTGAAAATATTTCCCCAGTTGCCCATTGTGTCCATCTCTTCTACTTGTTGTTTTGGTCCAGAAGTTTGTGTAAAACTGCCACAAATAACCTTACAGTTTTTATGTGTGTGGTGTTCTTTGTAACAAGATGTATTTAACCAGCATGGAACAGATTCCAGACTCTTTAAAGACTCAAGACAGTTATACAGCAGATTTATTGGAGCCAAGGATGGGAGCTGGGACTGTATAATGCCCCTACCTTTTTTCCCCCCTATCCCAGGTTTATTAATTATTACATAATTAATTGACACATGTAGCAGTATTTACATACATAAACATATAGGCATACAAAAACACTCTAACAATTTTCCCACTATTAATATTAATAATACTTTTTTATTTATTTATATTTATGGCCCACCAAGTATTTGTAAGTGTGTGTGAATCTTTTATTAACTGTTGGGGTGGGGGTGGGTAGGGTGGATCTATCTTATTTTGTAAAGCACTTGCTTGAGGTGTTTACATTAGTGGTATATCAAAGGCCATGGTATGTACTGTCCTGTCTATGTGAAAGTGCATATAAACGATCTCTTGCTGCTAATTATAATAAGTTGCAGGTTTCTTCAAAATTAACAAATATTTGACAACCAATAAACGATGATCAATAAATCAATGTGCTCTAGTGGTATCATTAAACAAAACAAGCATTAGACTTCTTGTGACAAAACAACAAATGTTTGACATCGAATAGCCAATGATCAATAAATCAATGTGCTGTAGTGATGTTGTTTAAAAACAAAACAAATGTTTAACTTTATTACTGTGTAAAATATATGTTAAAATTCTATTTAATCATATTTTTCAGGCGTGAATCCATGCGGCTCCAACAATGGCGGATGCTCACACCTCTGTCTGATGTCGCCACGGAAACCATACTACGTGTGTGCGTGCCCGACCGGCGTGCAGTTGCTGTTGAACAACAAGACGTGCGCCGATGGTATGTACAGATTTAGCGACGGTGTCACACGTTTATGGATATATAAAATGGGCTGTAAAAATGCCAACATATCAAAGTTAAGGAGAGTTGTGCCAATTTTAGTCCACAGGCAGATATTATTGTTATAAGATTGCGATTATTTATGGAAGTGATTTTTTAATAGTGTTTTAAGTAACAGGCCTTATTTGTGACATTCTTTGTGACCTCTCATCATGTGGGGTCAGATATGTACAAAAAATATTTTAAAATGATGGTCTTTAATGATGGTCAAGAGTGAATCAGCTTTTTCTGACATATTAGTTAGCAATATAAGAGTTAGTAATAATATAGCTGATAGAGTAAAAGAAAGGTCCCAAATTAGGTGAAACAGACTCTGAAATTAATGATGCTCTAAAGTGAAGCCTGCTCAAGTTGTTACTTGTAATACAGTTTAAAAAAATACTACTAAAGGCCGTGGTATTCATTTTAATATAACATGCTAATTATTACTTTCATTTTAATATAATTAAATTTCTGTTACATTCATTACAACGTAACGTCATCCGATTGGTCCAGACGTAGTAACGGAAGTTTGTTCATTTTTCGATGAACGTAAAAATTACATCGTCGGGGAACGTCATATGTGATGACGTCATTTTATATGGGCAAGTTGTCTTAATGAGCGTTATTGTTTATAGATAAAAAATAATTGAAAATAAAGTATGAAATTTTAGTGTTATTATTAGGATGTATGATTCAAATTTAATTATAAGTATTGTCTGTTATTTCTTTTACATTCATCTGGGTATGAACAAAAAAAATCATCCGCAAACTTATGTGAGAACGGCTTCGCCGATTCACACAGTTTGCGGATGATTTTTTTTTTCATACCCCGATGAACGTAAAAGAAACAACAGACAATCCTTAAATAACATGCTAATTATTACTTTCATTTTAATATAACATGCTAATTATTACTTTCATATTAATATAACGACACATCAACTAACTTAATAATATCATGTTTTTAATGAAACATACAATTGTTTTGTTTAAATTTTATTACTGGAAGTAGTATTTTATATCAAAATATTACAATTAGAATCAGGTTTATACATCAGATTTTTCCGAATGGACACAGAACATGGCGAAACGTTATGAAATCTACCAATAAATATTCACTTCATCTACATTTATCAAACTTCTCCCCTTTCTTCTGGGAAGGGAGAAATCCATTCTACTTTTTCACTTCTAGATTGGGGCCTGCTCTTATAACAGAGTGTTTAAATCTATGTTTTCCCATTGACAGGAGCCCAGGAAGTTCTGTTTCTGGCGAGAAGGACGGACCTGCGTCAGATTTCTCTGGACACACCGGACTACACGGACGTGGTGCTGCCACTGAAGGACATCAAACACGCCATCGCCATCGACTACGACCCCGTGGACCGCAAGGTGTACTGGACGGACGACGAGGTCCGCGCGATACAGAGAGCCAATCTGGACGGGTCAGGTGTGTTACAGGCTTTCAGGCCATAGCATTTCAAATTTCATCGGAAACACACTGTCAGTTCCATGCCTTGTGATCATGGGAACCGATCGGAAACTGTTTTTAACAAATAATTAGATATATATCATTTTCGTTGAATAGTCGTACTCGATATAATAATCATGGGAAACGAAATTTCAGTTCCATGATTTTATTGACATGCTACTGGCACGGTACTGGAAACGATCGTTTCCGTGGAATCGAAAGGCCTGGGATTTATTGTTACTATTACAATCCTTTCAAAGTACACCTTAATTTTATCCCAGGAGTGTTTTGTTTTAATTTTATCATCTACCTAGAATATGGTAATAGCACTAGGATTTATCCAGGTGTTGTGTGGATTACGAGCGTAGGCCCTTCCCAAAAGAAAGTGGTATCCTATACTCAGTATATTTCCTGCTATGTACACTAATCACTTGACTGATATTTTCAAATGTGAAGAACTGCTAATAGGGCTTTTCATGGGGTGAGGTGTATCAATGATAGACACTATTGATGTGTGTAACACTGAAAAAGAAATAGGGCGGAATGTACCTGTAGCTCCATGGTAGAAAGCGAACCCGAGGTGCAGTGAGTCACAGGATTGATTGCTCTTTATGGACTTATGTTTTATCCCCCTCTTGACCTTTACAACAAAGGTTGTGGTATGTGCTGTCCTGTCTATGTGAAACTATATAAAAGATCTCTTGCTGCTTTATTGGTAGGCAGTAGCCTCCATACACATGTATGTATGTGGTGGCAGCAAGTTTCTCTTCTTTCTCTTTCTCATGACCAAGTCTGGAAATAACCATAATTTAGACATGAAATACTTGTTATTTGAAATATGCTGAGGTGCAATTAAACAAATGTACCTTTCCTCACCTTTACTAAAAAAAAAAATGACATCTTTTCTTACATTTGTAAAATTCACAAGTGAAAATGTGTTTCTGTATTGTAATGTTCCTCAAACAGATTAAATGTACATTTTTGAGGACCTTTTGAATATGTATCTTTTTTACTTTAGTAGCCGTTATACACTTACAAAATGAACAGTTTTGATCAGTCGGTAAAGTATTTACGTGCATATATGCCACGAAGGCTTCACACACGCTTATCATGGGCTTAATCTCTGACTTTCGTCAGTGACTAAGTCCGGGACAGGAAGGGGTGGGGGGGTAAGTTTGAAGTGGGCGGAATTTGGAATAATATTTTTTTAGTAAAGGTCTAAAAATCCTAAGTCTACGAAGAATAATCTGCACCCCAATCATGTCTGGACTAAGAAATTAAATCCAAAAATATATTTGACTGCTCGGCCTAAAAGGTTTTAAGGTGATTTGAGCAATTGAACGGGCACCAAAGTAAAGTGTGTAGGACTATTTATAAAAAAATAAACATAAGAATTTTGAGCCACGGCCAAAAAATTTAAAGTCCAACTAAGCCCAAAAAAGGAGGTTACCTGTCCTAGGTAAGGTTGGCGTCTACGGGGAGGTGATGATGTAATCCTTGTGGAAGTGAGGCACCAACTTCCTGTAGTTGTGGGTTCGCAAGCAGGTCACTAGCTGGAGGTACTGGGTGCCGGCGATGATCTTCATAATCCTGTGGATGGTGTAGTTGTCCATGTCTTTGTAGAGAATTCCCTGTCTATAAAGTCCATCCCTGCGTGAAGTGACCACTAGGGCTTGCCCCACTCCCCGTAGATCCGTTGTGTGGATGGTGATCTGGTTGCCATCCAGGAATGTCTTGAAGTTTCTCAAAGATCCCACCTGGCAATCTGTCGGGATTGGAGACGTCACCCACCAAGTACTTGGGAGTACTGGCCCTTGATCTTCCCTGCCGCGAGCTGCCAATCGTCCCGGGCAAAAGCAGAAGGCCGCGTCTTGGCTGGTTGGTCCCCCGGGGGGGGGGGGGGGGGGGTCACGGCCTTCCGCTTGGCAACTCCAACATCCAAAGTCGCTGTTGCGGACTCCCCCATGGTGGTGGGGGCTGGTCCTCGATGCAGACGAACGACGGGCAGGAACGGTTGATGCTGGCCGTGGTGCATTAGTTGGCTGCTCCACCTGCCGCGTCTGTTCAGTTGGCTCGGTTGGATCTTTCTCCGGTCGATCTTTCTGGTTTGGTCGTGGTGGGGGCAGCGATACAGACGGGACCGCCGCTGGCGGTTGAACTGCCAGCTTTGTCCCCGCCTGAGCCGCCCCTGGCGCACGTTTCCTCTTCCTCATTCCTCTCTTCCCTCCTTTTTTGGTCTTCTTTTCCCGAGTCGCCATACACTAAGGTCACGGTTGCCTCTGACCCTGTGTATACGACTCGGAACTCTACCAGCGCCCCAAAAGAGGCAATCATTCCCCCCCAGGTGGGGGGGGGGGGGCAGCTCGAGAGCGCAAGTCGACACGTCTTGTCTCATGGCTAGTCAGTAGGAGAGTTTCATCAGTTTGAGGTACACTTTTTAGGAAGGTAAGTGGGTTAACATAAAAAGAATACTTAGGTACTTGTTTTTTTAATGTTGTATTGCTTTGTGCAAATGTGAACTAAATAAAAAAAAGTAATTAATTTTATAAAAATAAATGATCTCCCTTATATTACAGACCAAGAGGTTCTAGTGAGCACTGAAGTGGACCATCCTGATGGAATTGCCGTTGACTGGATCGGACGGAACTTGTACTGGACAGACACAGGGACCGACAGGATTGAAGTGGCTAGGTTGAACGGAACATCGAGGAAAGTCCTTCTGTCGGATAACTTGGACGAACCACGAGCTATTGCCTTAGATCCTGTTAACGGGTATGTATGGTTTTACCTGTTGAAATGGTTTATTATAACCCATATGGGTACAGAGTGATCATATTTAATGTCTATAGTTCTTCCCAGCCTCCATGAACATTGTTTTTTTGTAAATAATTTCAGTTTGATTTGACATTTTTCAGACATATTTACTGGACTGACTGGGGCAAACGTCCCAAGATAGAACGTGCGAATCTCGATGGATCAGGAAGAGTAACTCTAGTGAACACGTCCCTCGGCTGGCCTAATGGGTTGTCTCTCGACCTGGTTGCTAGGAAGATGTATTGGGGTGATGCCAAAGACGACCAGATTGAGATGGCTGATCTGAACGGTACAACCAGAAGTGTGCTGGTCTCGGAGAATCTGCCACACATCTTTGGATTCAGTCTCTTAGGTAAGAAAATGTTGTATTTTGTGATGTGTGTGTGGAACATTTTCCATGCTCATATGCCACGAAGGTTTCGAGCATGTCTGTGCCGGGGTCCACCTTAGGATAGCTGGAAACCCAACCCAGGACAGATATTTTGCGATGTAATATGTTTTTTGCAGGCCGACCAACTTTCTGGAATTTTTCCAAAAATCTGGAATTTTTGTCACGTACTCGGAATTCCGGAATTGATGCCAAATATCTGGATTTTTTGAAAAATTCACAATTGGTTTTTTTAAAGCAACTAATTATTATTACATTCTACATTCTTAGAATTAAATATCTTTATCACTCATTTCAACCTGAGCTCCATTTTGTCTAGCTTTGTGCCATTACCAAGGCCGCAGGCGTGTGTCTATTGTCAACAGCCGACCAATGAAAATGTCGAGTAAACTGAAGCCATATATGAAAATGTTCTTTCTTATTTTTTATACCCAAATAGTTTATGCATTCATTTTAAAGATATTTTAAATATCATTCAATAATTGTTTTGGTATTGACTATTTCAGAAATTTGGTATGTTTAATAATTGTTTCTGAATTGACTATTTCAGACATTTGGTACGTTTAATAATTGTTTCTGAATTGACTATTTCAGGGGAGTATGTGTACTGGACTGACTGGCAGAGCCGTTCCATTGAGCGAGTTAACAAACATACAGGGAAGAACCGCAAAGTCATCACAGAACAGCTGCCAGATCTGATGGGATTAAAAGCAATCAGTGTACACATACCTGAAGGTAGGAACATGCTCCTTTAAATCAGTGGTCATGGCATTGATTTAAATATATATATATACAGTGAAACTTGTCTAAACCAGAACTTGAACAAACTGGAATCCTGTCAAAACTAGCCAAGTTTCTAGGTCTTAAATTTTCTACATTTTAAAACTCGACCCTCTAAACACCGTATCGTGTCTAAATGTGATAAATATGAGGTATCCAACATGATCCGGTTTAGACAGGTTTCATTGTATAAATAAATAAAATAAATGAACAGGAAACTGATAAATATTAGGTACCCAACATGATCCGGTTTAGACAGGTTTCACTGTATAAATAAATAAAATAAATGAACAGGAAACTGATAAATATTAGGTACCCAACATGATCCGGTTTAGACAGGTTTCATTGTATAAATAAATAAAATAAATGAACAGGAATCGGATAAAAACCAGAAAAAGCACATGGCTGTCCACATTTAGGTTGTAGGATCAATCCATGTCTGTGGATCCATCTTGTTTTTTTCTGTTCCAACCATTCTCAGACTGGTATATCAAAGGTGTTGGTTTATGCTGTCCTGTTTTATTTAGGTGACAGTGCATATAAAAGATCTGTTGCTGATCCTCAGCAGGAGAATCCAGTGTGTGTCCTCTCTATTCATCTATAAAAGTATTGTAATAACTGTATGTTAGATAAATAACCATAGTTTAAAATGTCTTTAACAAAAGTTCCTTTCAGATTCTTTCCTTGAAGTTAGTGTTTTTGAGAAAGTTACATTTCTTGTTTATGAATATGTAAATAGTTTACAACAATATAAAAATCTCCTCTATGATGCTCACCCAATAGATGGAAAGTGATGAGAGCTTTTGCTGAAACTGCTCTTCTCTCTTTAAATTTCTCACCAGTAATTACTGTTTTCAAATGTAGACGCCTGAGACTTGACAGTTTGAATAAGATGATTATCTTTTCATTTGGTAAAAAGATTAAAAAATACATAATATTCACAAATATTTGGTTGTGTCTGAGTTTAAACCTACATTTGGTAGCAGTGGGGTTCTTCTATCTTGACCATGTATCAAATCAACCTTGATGTACACATAGCCATAGTTTAAAAATGTGCCGAAGTGTCCTTTCTTTCTGTCCTATTAATTTCCACATCTACATCTTCTGTTTGTATAATTCCAGGCACCAATCCGTGTGCGGAGAACAATGGAGGCTGTAGCCACCTGTGTCTCTTCCGGCCGAAGGGGCCGGTGTGTGCGTGTCCCATGGGGCTGGAGCTCATCAGCAATGGCAAGATGTGCATCGTCCCCGAGGCGTTCCTGCTCTTCTCCAGCCACACCGACATACGCCGCATCTCCCTGGAGACCAACCACAACAACCAGCCCCTCCCACTGCAGGGGGTAGAGGAGGCACTGGCCATTGACTTCGACATCAATGATAATCGCATCTACTGGACCGACGTGGGACGCAAGGTATGTTTAACTTCAGTTCTTTTACTTCTTGTCATTGATTGTCAGGCGTATACCAATTAAGGTTCAAGAAAGAGCTTTCTGTGCTTGGGCATGTATCGCAGCTGTCTGGGCTATTGGCCCAAGATTGCAGAAAGTACTAGTTCATGCACCAAATAAATAACAAAATTGTGAAACATGACCACGAGTCATAATATGCCTAAGGGCCTACCAAGGAACCTTTTAGGTTTACATTTTTTATTAGCAACAGTTTGTGATCATTTGAAAATTTAGTAGTGACTACCATTTTTTTTTTTTGGAATTGCATAGCAAATTGTAACGTGATACTAAATTAAATGTTCTTTGACCACTGGGGTTGAATTTGGAGTTTTCCTTTCCTAGACCGATTTCCTTGATGGGATATTGTATCCCCTTCTGCCTGTATTTTCAGTTTGGAGTAGCCTTCAGCTAGACTGGCCTAAGTTATTAAATCAGAATTCTTCTTCTGAGCCGATGCCATATAACCGTAAATAAAATTTGTTGAGTGCCTCGTTAAATAAAACATTTCCTTCCTTCCTTCTTGTGAGTCTCATAGACATTGACGAGTTATGTCCTCTGTCACTCCATGTTAGTTACCCATAACTGGAGACAGGCATGATTAAGGTTATGTAAAAATTTGTTTACTAATGAATTTGTAACAGATATATTAATGAACAGATGATAAATAACTATTGCTTTATTTATTTTTTCCCAGAGCATCACCCGTGCATTTATGAATGGCAGTGCACTGGAACACATCATCGAGTTTGGCCTGGACTACCCCGAGGGGATGGCGGTCGACTGGGTGGCTCACAACATCTACTGGGCGGACACTGGCAAGAACCGGATCGAAATGGCCCGACTCGATGGCTCGTCCAGGAAGGTCCTCATCTGGAGGGATCTCGAGAACCCACGAGCTCTGGCTCTCGATCCACCGAATGGGTAGGTTGTAGAGTAGCGTGAGATCACATTCAGTCTATAGCCTGTGTGTGACATTGTTAAAGATTTCAATCTGTAGACTAAGGGATGGGAGGTAGCCTGGTGGTAAAGAGCTCACTTGATGCACGGTCAGTCTAGAATTGATTCACATCACTGGGCTCATTGGGCTATTTGACGTCCCAGCCAGTGCACCTTGACTGTTATATCAAAGGTCTGGTATGTGCTACCCTGCCTGCTGGATGGTGCATATAAAAGATCCCTTGCTACTAATAAAAAAATGTAGCAGGTTTTCTCTAAGGCTATATGTTAAAATTAACAATGTTTGACATCCAATGGCCGATGATTAATAAATTGGGGTATCGTTGGACAAAACAAACTTTTAACTGTAGACTCTAAAATGTTATAAGCTTGGGCTCATGCTTATACAACTTTAATGTCTACATACAAGGCAACATTTTCAAAGTGGGGCCCCATCTGTGCCTGTTTCTTTTTTCATTTTTAAAACCTTCCATTTAAACCATTTACTAGAGCTGTTAACCAACATTCCTGTCCTGTCTTCCTACAGATACATGTACTGGACTATTTGGGGAAATGAGCCGAAGCTGGAGAGAGCCGCTCTAGATGGAAGTGAGCGCACAGTGCTGGTTTCAGATCTAGGACGGGTTCAGGACATCACCATTGATTACATTGAGCGTCGACTCTTCTGGGCTGATCTTGACACGAAGAAAATTGAGTCATCTGATTTGTCAGGTAGATATATAACTTGTATCTGTATTAACTTTCAGAATGTTTCAGGTTTCTTTGCACCGAATCAATTTCATTGCTGATAATGTTAACATTTTCTGCTGAATCTGATCATAGCAGCAGATCAAGTAGTACATAGTTAACATGATTAAAGGTGCTATGGTGTCAATAACTCTTACTTGTTGCTGTAAAGAGAGACAATAACAACGTGCCTTAGTCACTCAGTTCACTGGCAAAATTATTTTAAATATTTTAGGTGGGTTTCAAGAATTCAAATTATTAGGATGATAGTGGGAAAACATTGACTTAACTTTAGGTTTGAAATAAGAGCTTCTACTGGTCAGCAAGTCTTGTAGTGATTTAAACAAATATTCCTTTCCTTTCCTAATCCTAGTTTGTTTCTTTGTTTTATGATAAAATAAGGTGCTATTATTATTATTATATTTCTGCATTTGCTAGGTAACAACAGAATCCAGGTTATACAGAGCCAACTTCCGCACCCTATGGGTCTGACTCAGTATCAGGACTTTGTGTATTGGACAGACTTCAGCCGCAAGTCTATTGAACGAGCCAACAAGACCACTGGCAGCAACAGAACCATGATCCAAGGAGGAGTCAACTATGTCATGGACATACTGGTCTACCATACTTCTAGACAGTCAGGTAACTACTGGTCTACCATACTTCAAGACAGTCAGGTAACTACTGGTCGACCATACTTCTAGACAGTCGGGTAACTACTGGTCGACCATACTTCTAGACAGTCGGGTAACTACTGGTCGACCATACTTCTAGACAGTCGGGTAACTACTGGTCGACCATACTTCTAGACAGTCGGGTAACTACTGGTCTACCATACTTCTAGACAGTCGGGTAACTACTGGTCTACCATACTTCAAGACAGTCGGGTAACTACTGGTCGACCATACTTCTAGACAGTCGGGTAACTACTGGTCGACCATACTTCTAGACAGTCGGGTAACTACTGGTCGACCATACTTCTAGACAGTCGGGTAACTACTGGTCGACCATACTTCTAGACAGTCGGGTAACTACTGGTCGTCCATACTTCTAGACAAGCGGGTAACTACTGGTTGACCATACTTCTAGACAGTCGGGTAACTACTGGTCGACCATACTTCTAGACAGTCGGGTAACTACTGGTCGACCATACTTCTAGACAGTCGGGTAACTACTGGTCGACCATACTTCTAGACAGTCGGGTAACTACTGGTCGACCATACTTCTAGACAGTCGGGTAACTACTGGTTGTCCATACTTCTAGACAGTCGGATAACTACTGGTCGACCATACTTCTAGACAGTCGGGTAACTACTGGTCGACCATACTTCTAGACATCCGGGTAACTACTGGTCGACCATACTTCTAGACAGTCGGGTAACTACTACTCGTCGACCATACTTCTAGACAGTCGGGTAACTACTGGTCGACCATACTTCTAGACAGTCGGGTAACTACTGGTCGACCATACTTCTAGACAGTCGGGTAACTACTGGTCGACCATACTTCTAGACAGTCGGGTAACTACTACTCGTCGACCATACTTCTAGACAGTCGGGTAACTACTGGTCGACCATACTTCTAGACAGCCGGGTAACTACTACTGGTCGACCATACTTCTAGACAGTCGGGTAACTACTGGTCGACCATACTTCTAGACAGCCGGGTAACTACTGGTCGACCATACTTCTAGACAGTCGGGTAACTACTGGTCGACCATACTTCTAGACAGTCGGGTAACTACTGGTCGACCATACTTCTAGACAGTCGGGTAACTACTGGTCGACCATACTTCTAGACAGTCGGGTAACTACTGGTCGACCATACATCTATACAGTCGGGTAACTACTGGTCGACCATACTTCTAGACAGTCGGGTAACTACTGGTCGACCATACTTCTAGACAGTCGGGTAACTACTGGTCGACCATACTTCTAGACAGTCGGGTAACTACTGGTCGACCATACTTCTAGACAGTCGGGTAACTACTGGTCGACCATACTTCTATACAGTCGGGTAACTACTGGTCGACCATACTTCTATACAGTCGGGTAACTACTCGTCGACAATACTTCTATACAGTCAAGTAACAACTGGTCTAACCTACTTGTAACTATTAGTCAACTATACTTATAGACAGTCAGGTAACTACTGGTCTACCATACTACTGGTCTAGCATACTTCTAGAAAATCGGATAACTAGGTCTAATATACTTGTAGGCAGATAATTACTGGCCTACTATGACAATCAGGTAACTAAGGCCTACATTCACTTAATATATTTCCAATTACGTAATTGTTCCTTTCTTCCTTTTTAACAAATACTCGTTATTGTTTGCAGTTTGAAGATTTAAGTAGAAAAAAACATGTTGGCTATCTTTGTGCTTAAAAACATTTTAAAATGTATTTGAGTATATTTAATATTTGAGTGTTGTGTTTCAGGCTGGAACTCGTGTGGCGTGAATAATGGCGGCTGCTCTCACCTGTGTATGGCTCACCCCAAATCAACCACGTCAAACATCACACACCACTGCTCCTGTCCCACACACTATACTCTCAACTCGGACAACAAGACATGCTCAGGTAGGTTATGGCAGCTCATTGCATGTTTATAAAATAGTTTGTTCATATCTAAAGGGACATAACTCAGGAATAATGCAGCCAAAATCAGCAGTTATCTCCCATAACTGGTGTGTATATTTATTTAAATTCCGACCTCTGGTAATACCAAGAGCGTATCTTGAAGGGGTCTACTCTCTACTGAACAATCAGAGAAAAACTTTGGGTTGAAAGAGATAACCTTGACCTACTGCTGACTCCCAATTTGAAAATAAAAATAAAATAAAGAACTTGATATGAATGCGGAAGAAGACTTTGGAGAAGGGGGAACCATCTAAGATTTGCACCAGGGCCCTGTTCCACGAAGCAATCTTGGCGATAAGATCACCTTAAGTGCTACACTACCTTATGCATGTACAATGGTTATAGCAGTAAGATTGCTTCATGGGACAGGGCCCAGAACAGCAATTGTGACACTCTTAAGATGCTTACAGTTATATTATTTGTTAAAATTGAGATTCATATTATTCTCTTGAAATACAAGAACTATAGTTCTTCCCACAGAGACCGCCATTTTTCATACTATGGAATTTAACTACAAGTAATTTATTTATGAGCTGTTAGTATTTTTTTATATTTCCAAAACAGTTAAACCTTTCTGCTTACCTCGAACCAAACTGAAATTATTTACAAAAAATCATGTTTGTAGGAGGATGGGACAGACTATATATTGTTGTTATGTTTTCAGCACCCAAGCGCTACCTGCTTCTGAGTCAGAAGAACGCCATCAGTCGCCTGGCGATGGGCGCAGATGACCCGGAGTCGGTGGACAACCCTGAGGTGATGCTGCCCATCCACGGCCTGCGCAATATCAAGGCCCTGGCGTACGACCCTGTGGCCGACTACATCTACTGGATCGACGGGCGGCAGAAAACAATTAAACGAGCACACGATAACGGAACAAAGGTACCGCTTAGTATTCTCTCTGTGGACTTGCTTTTTACAAAATAGTATCAGAATTAGATGGTATTTCTTGCAAAAATTTCACAGAAGAACCATAGGTGCATTTTTGGTGTTATAATAATAAATTGAATAATGTAAATTGGGAATATCTTTGGGAAGAAATTAAAATTTTAAATGACATTTGTCTGCATAAACCTTTGGATATCTAGGTGAGGTTTTATGTAACCAGTCAGAGTGCAGGTGAGATAATGTTTTTTGAGAGTGAGAACTAAATTAAATCAATTTGTTCAAATCTGTATTTTACAGGATTTTTTCTCCTTTTCTGGATTGAAGTGATAAACCTCAACCTGCACTTCAGTATCTCGTATTTGACTGAATTTTATTTTTCTTAGATTGAAGTGGGAGACCTCAATCTGCACTTCAAGGTTAAGCCTTTTCAATTTCAGCTTCTGAATCTGAATAAATTTGACAGAATGTTTGTCTTGTTCCAGATTGAAGTGGTGGTCAATAACCCACACCTGAAGATCCAGCCATTTGACCTGGCCGTTGATCCGTACTCGAGAACCATCTACTGGACGTGTTCTCAGAACAATGTCATCAACGTCACCCGAATTGACATGACGTCCATTGGAGTGGTCATCGACAAAACCAACAACAAGCCGAGGTCGATTGTTCTGTATCCAGAGAGAGGGTAAGATATGATACTTTTTGTAGGCTTTAAGCTGGATGCCAAAAATTATTAACAGTTTGACAAACTGTAACTACAATAGTGTACTGAATTGTAGTTTTTTTGGTAGGCAAGACATTAAATTGTGCAGAATTCTTATTTAAAAATTGTATTTATTTAATTTTAAAATTCTGTCCTGGGATCCCACCTCAGCTGTCTGAGCAGTCTATCAGGACAGGTTAATGAGTCCTTTTTAGTGGCCATTGATGGAGAAGTTGGTGTTCTGACTTTGCATCTCTCCATTAACCCAAAATCTTCTAGCCATATCACCACTGAGACGATTGTTATGATTTGTTCGGCTGGTTGAGACTTAAGAAAAATGTTGACATGTCTGTGAAGATGTATTGATCCTGTAACCCACTGCGCCTTAAACAAGTACTCTTTAACAGAAGTACATCCTGCTGCCTCCCCCCTACCCCCCCACTGCTTGTAATTAAGAAGGTATCCCAGGGAACATTCTGTTGAGCATTGCATTGCGATTGGCTATGCAAGTTTTAGAGATTGCTACTCAATTCTAAATGTTAAATAATACCTGTTGCTAATACAAATTTTCAAAAAACAAAATATTCACTGTAACCTAAGCATTCGCAGCAGATTTCAACTCACATCATCGCAGTCTTTGTTAATATTTTTTTCCCTCGTACATTAAAGATGATCATAAATTCATAAGTTATTTTTAAAACACCCAAATATTTTCGGATTACTTGAACATGTGCTTTTTTCTCTTCAGATATATGTACTGGACTAACACCCTGAGTATGGCTCGTATCGAGAGTGCGGCTATGGATGGGACAGAGCGCACCACTCTGTTTAATGTTGGACTCGGACATCCGGTCGCTCTTACTATCGACAAGAAGAGCGGCAAGCTGTTCTGGGCAGACACTGACCTCAAACGGATAGAGAGTTCCGACCTCGAGGGAGGTAACCGCGAAGTTCTTCTCGACGGGCTGACGGGAAACCCTCGGGGACTGGCAACGTACGGGAACTTCCTCTACTGGCTCGACCGTGGCAATCAGCTCGTGGAGAGGATCCACAAAAGCAGGGGAGACAAGCGGTCATGGGTGCGGGGTCGCATTCCTGGACTCAGCGATTTGATTTCCGTGGAGAATTCCTTGCAGGAGCCAAATCACCCATGTTCACACCACAATGGAGGCTGTTCGCATCTGTGCCTGGCGAAGGGAAACAGCGAGTTCCGATGCTCGTGTCCGTTGAATCTGGAGCTGAAATCAGACGAGCTGACGTGCGCCGACCCGCCCACGTGTCCCCCAGATCACTTCACGTGCAAGAGCGGAGACATCCGATGTATTCCCCAGGTGTGGCGCTGCGACAAGCTGCCGGAATGCGAAGACAATTCCGATGAAGAAGACTGCCCGCGCTGCTCGCAACAGTCAGAATTCCAGTGCACGAACGGCCAGTGCATCCCGATACAGCTGTTCTGCGACGGAATGCGACAGTGTAACGATGGGAGTGATGAAGAACAGTGCTGTAAAGATGGCGAACACCGGTGTCTGAATCACCAGTGTATCGACAAGTCTTTGCTCTGCAATGGGCAGCACGACTGTACCGACAAGTCGGACGAAGAGAACTGCTCACAGACTGGCGCCAACGTCGGGCAGCCCAACGCTACCCACTACGCAATAGCCATCGTCGTCGGCCTCGTGTTCCTCATCCTCGTCGTGGCGCTGGTGTTCGTGTGTCGGCGCAAAACCAGCCACATACCGCTGGAGGACGTCGACCTGATGGTGATCAAGAAACCGCTGAATCCTCATTCGGACCAGACAACGCCCGGCAACACGCTGTCATCGCGGGGCAAGTCGATGGTGATCGGGCTGTCGATGGGCTCGGGAAGTGGGCCACCACTCTACGACCGCAACCACGTGACCGGTGCGTCGTCCAGCAGCTCCACGGTGACCCACTACCCGAAGGAGACATTAAATCCACCCCCCAGCCCCGTGACTGACCGGTCGGTGTACGCGGAGGACTGCTATTACTCATCCAACAGTCTGTCGACGGTGCGGTCGTGTCGGCAGTACAAAGCACACTTCACGAAGGCGCATAAGATGCGCAAACACATTCCACCGCCCCCGACGAGCCCCTGTAGTACAGACGTTTGTGAGGACAGTGAACCGTACAATGCAGCGGCCAAAAAATACTACTTTAATAACTCAGTGGTGGAACTCGGGTACGACTCCGACCCTTACCCTCCCCCGCCCACCCCGCGGAGTCACTACTTCTCCGACGAAATGAGCTGTCCCCCTTCACCGTCCACAGAACGCAGCTTCTTCAACCCGTACCCACCCCCACCATCACCTGTCGGTACATCAGACTGCTGACACCCAGCTGTTGTGAAACATCGATTCATGTGACCGTTATAACAAGTGTTGATCATCCAATCATAAGGATCATATGAATTTTTTTTTTTAATTCTTCCAATCATGCGGCTTGTTACATTTTAAGCCAAACGTGTTGCTTGGAATAGTGTCTGTCATTGGTGAAATAAGAATGGATGTATTACTTACAAAAATGGTTGTTACCTCTGAATACTTATATTCCAAGTTGAATTTTATTCAGAACTGTTCACATGTTTTATGTTATGAATATTTCACTTTTAAAGAAGGTTTGTTAAGATTAATTTCTAACAGCCAAGAGCAGTTGTATATGTTTGAAAACAGACCGCCAGACTGTTGTATATATATTGTGAATTATTGCGTAAATCCTTCATGAATATATTTTGTTTGTATTCTCAGGGAAATGCTTCGAGCCAAAAATATTTTTAGTTCTTGATAAAAAAAAAAACTTATTTGATATCTTAACAAAGTTTTAATTTATCATGTAATATTATAGATTTCAGCACATTTTCAAATTGGAATGGATGTCCAAAAATGGCAAGTACCTGTTTAGAGTGAAATACATGCATGGTAGATATACATACATTTATGTGCATTTAGTAAATATCATTTTATTAACTGGATTTTTTTCTTTATTGCTTTTTTTTTTGTTTCATTTTTATTACGGCATATATTTTCAGGTAAAATATATACATTTTGTTTTCTGTTTAATAAAAAATATACTTTTTAAGTAAAATATATATATTTAATGAAATAAAATATAATAAGGTTTCATTAGCACTTTCATCAACGAAAAGACAAACTTGCCATGTTTGTGTGTCAGTATATCAGTGTGTGTGTGTGTTGTGTGTATATTTGTGTGTTTGTACCCCCTCTTGTAAGGGTTTCACAAAGATTATCTCCCATGAACATCTCCTAGGTGCTGAATTTGATTGTTATACAGTGAGGGACACTTTTCTGTTGTTACCACATATATCTGTCTTTAATATTTGGTGCTTTTACATAAAGATCAAAGAATTACTCAACCAAAAACTCAATTTCTGTATCCCCCCCCAAAAAAAACTGGTTTTGTTGTCTTTTACAAATTGTCATTTTTGTTTGATATAAAAAGGTTGTCTCATGAATGCAAATAATATACAGAACTATTTTCATGTATTTTGTGTTAAATAATACAATTTTTATGTCAACAAAATATGTTTTAAAGTCATATTTTGAAAAATTGTGAAGTGTTCAGTATGTCAACAAAATATGTTTTAAAGTCATTTTACTGACAAATTGTGAAGTGCTTACTATGTCAAAAAAATATGTTTTAAAGTGATTTTTTGACAAATTGTGGAGTGCTCCGTAAATGAAAACCCAGTGTTTCACTCATTACAAGTTGACATACAAATTGTATTCGACACAAAACAAAAATACATTAAAAAATAATGGTTGATATATTTGGTACTCTTAAAAAACATTGTATGGCACCTGTGGTTGAAACTTAGTAAATTACATGTTTGTACGTCTGGTATGGTTTTGGGTTGTCCTAATGTTAAGTAATAGAAGCTCAAGTTGGTGTGACACTTTGGCATATGCCAGCATTTTGATGATGATGATGATGGGCCTTTGTAAGTACCTTGGGGCGGGACGTACATGTAGCTCAGTGGTACAGCGCTCGCCTGGTGCGCAATCGATCTAGGATCGATTCCTGTCGGTGGGCCCATTGGGTTATTTTTCGTTCCAGCCAGTGCTCCACAACTGGTTTAACAAAGGCCATGGTATGTACTATCCTGTCTGTGGAATGGTGCATATAAAAGATCCCTTGCTGCTAATCGAAAAAAGAGTAGCCCATGAAGTGGTGACAGCGGGTTTCCTCTCTCACATCTGTATGGTCCTTATCCATATGTCCGACACCATATAACCGTAAATAAAATGTGTCGAGTGCTTTGTTAAATAAAACATTTCCTTGTAAGAACCTTCTACAAATATACCGAACAACAAAAGAAAGGGTTTAGTAATTTACTTTTCTTTCATTTATTTATATTATTCAGTTTAAACATCATTAGTTTTTGTATCAACTCATATAGTGTCGGGATGAATTTGTACATTTAGGCGATTAGACACTCATAATCATTAATACATTTCACACGACCAGATGTTGAAAAAGACTTGTTTCACACAAGAAGTACCATACATTGTTGTAAGAGAACCAAGTATGTTTTAAATATAGATTTACATAATCGTTTTGAAGATTTAAAACAGGCTAATTAAGACTATGTCACACTGATGGACAGTATGATGATAGTAAACTATACCTGTAATTCACTCACTTTCTAATTAAAATTAGCTAGGAGGGTGGGTGGGGGCTACAGTAATTTCATTTTTATAGTAATTCTTATTTCTCTAATAGTAAAAGTTATTGTTTTATTATTGTTGTTGCGTTCACCACAGTTATATGTATGTTCTATTTAGTGGTTAGGAAAATAGTGTTGTAAATATTTTATGGGCTTTAAATTTTGCAATTGATTCTATCCCCAGGGCCATACAGGTTGTGATTCGTTATTATTCTTTCCACTCTACAAGTAAGTCTAAACAGAGTTATTGAACTAGAAATCTGAATTGCACAACTGCTATACCTACAAAGATTACAATTATTTTAAAATTTATAATAATTAAAAACATAATAAAGAAGATCTGTCTACAACTGGCTTTCAAAGGATGGGTGGGATTTACATTGTGTACAATTTTAAAATTAAAGTACTGGTATATATAATTTTTAAATTAAAGTACTGGTATATACAATTTTTGTATTGAGATCCAAAGGGAGGTAACTTTGTACTGTACTCTGTATTACTAGACTATGAAACTTATATTCGGTTAACTGATCAAATGGGTCAAGCAATTAATGCTTGACAAACTTGATTAATCAAAATATTACTAGTCAGTAGACGGAAGACTGAAAAGGTAAAAAAAACCAACATATTTTTGTGGGGGTTGTTTAATGTGTGGATATGCTTTTAAAAGACATTACTTCACTTGTTGACTAACACATCTGACAGCAAAACTATAGTTACTATTATAAGCTACAACTGTTGCATTTTGCTGTTTGTAGGTGGATATATTAAAACTTTTTGAATGGAACTGATCATGTTTAATTGATTACAATAAGAATATCTTATATTTATGTTGCTGTACAGTTCATCTGTAAATATTCATAAACATTCAGTCATTGAGTAAAGCAAAATCTCTGCTACTAGTGACAGGAATACAACTGTTTATGAAGTGTTGTGTGTAGTTTGTATATAGTATGACCTAGACCTTGAATAATGACCTCAAGCCCAGAATTGTCTGTGTGATATTTGAATGCATGCAATAGTGTTTGTCTGTATAAAAAAACCCAATATTTGTTCATAAATATATATTTAAAACTTCTTTTTTGCCATGTCTGTATTTGTACAGATTATAATATAGCAATAAATATTTAGCGAGATATATGTATGGAAGATAGTATTTAGTATTTTCAAAATTCAGTATGTGGTCATATGCTTATGATATCGGATTTATTCTTAAACTGAATTCTAGACGCTTTTTTTTTCTTCAAGATTTTAATTCATGGTAGCTGAATTAAGTCTGATTCTGGATTTCAAGTTTGAATCGTGTCCAGAATACACTTTTTTTTTTTAAAGGATGGGCCCTAAATGTACACATACATGTATATCATGACACTAAGAATGTTAAAAAGGTGGGGGAAGATGTAGCAGTGTCTTGTTGAGTCTTCTTCCAGAATGTTGTCCTTATTTCTGAAAAACAAAAAAAGGCTCTGTAATTATTTTAACACACTGGTGGAAAGAGTTGAAAAATTGTCTCAAATATTTATTGCTATATCATAAATGGTTCGAATTAACAAACGGGTGTTCAATGAAACTTCAGTGTGAACCAACGTGTTGGCTATAAATGATTTGAAATGTTCATTAATAAACCACACAATGTTGACTAGCTTTCAACATTGTTTGAATTGAACTGAATTCTAGATGAAACAAAATAATACTAAAAATAAAATAATTTCTTAATGGAATACACTTGTGTTAAATAATCAGTTTCATTGTATTCCAGTACTTGTTTCTGCTAGCGTAGTGGTGGATCCAGATTAGTCCCAAAAGAGGCAAAAGGGAAATAAAAACTTTTAACAAAGTAAACTAACAAAATGTAGAATTTATTGTTTGTTCGAAAACAATTTATTTCAGGAACAATATCAGAAGGGGTGCATAGGTACAAGTAAACGTTTTATCTTTGGATTGCTTCAAACACAAACACTCCCAGACAACAACCCTGAAGCTAATGTTATTGTTTTAACATTTAACCATAACATTATCCTTGGGGGTTTTGATTTTAAATGTAACTTCCTTGCATTTAGAGAAAAACTATCATTGTTTTGGATGACATTTCTCCCCACCAACTTCACTAATTCCTATGTAACTGTGATTTTAACGTCATTTATCAATAAAATTCAAAAAACAGTTTGAGATACTCTACTTCAAATGTTTTTGTGGGTTTTTTTCACCCCCTTCTCCCAACATGACTGAAATATGGACTCTTCTGGATCCACAACTGCAATTTTATCTCCACTTTGTTTGATGTTAAAGAGTTTCTTGTACATGCTATTCATATACTAACAAGTGCTGAATTTTGAGTGATGTGTTTTTGTGTTTGTTGGCTATTTTCCCAAAGTGCTTCATATGAATGTTTTTGTTCTCTTCATTCTTCTGTTTTTGTTCTTCATATTATAAACAAACATGATTAGAATTTGTTTTTTAGGTTTTCAGAATTTTATGAATTTGTTATGTTATGCATACATGTACCGTATGTTCATTTTTGGTTAATGCTTCATTGCTGAACAAAAAGGAAATTATAGTTTTAGTGTTTTGTTTTATGTTTTATCTGTTGTTTTGGTTCTGAAAAGCAATAAAATGTTACATTAGCACAAAGATATGAACAGCAAGAAAGTGTACACCAAAGAAAAATGTCCAGTATCTCTGTTTCATCTTGAATGATTTTATAAAGAAAATGTCTTTTTAAATCATTTTATTATTATATTATTTTAAGAAACAGGCATATTTTGAAGTAGCATTATTACAGATTGTCAGGAGTGATTTGAGCACACACACCCCTCGGGCCAAGAGCATACTACTAACATTGTCCCTTGTTGATATTTAGTACCGTACCAATAATAATCCACTCACAAATGACTTGACACCCTCTCTCACAAAATCTTCAGATTTGTTTACATAATGCTAATTTTTCATGTATGATCCTCTGAAACTATACAGCAACAAATGTGATTACTAATCAGCTGCAAATTTAAGTGGATTTTGTACTTCTGTGAATCCCAGATTTGGGGTTGGCAGCATACGACTATGGGATGGGAATCTCAAAATATCTTATTACCAGGAACATCATTTTACAATTTTGGCAGAAGTCCACAAGTCCATTATCTAGTAGTTATAATAATTTATAAAATTAGGAAAATTAAGATAATGAAGTTTCCATATTTTTGTTAGTAATTTTACACATTCATAAATCCAATGGGTTTGGAAAATGGCCAAGTCATCAAATCGTGACTGTTATGATGCTACTTCAAGCTATGATATTTATACAAATACAAATAGGGCTTCACTGTGTCAGTTCATTAAGATTTTCAATGTTGTCCAATTTCTAGTGTTACTTAACGGTTGTTTTTCTTCACTAGATTAATCTTCATGTTGTGATGGTCACAAAATGGCTGCCAAGCAGACATAGCACTCACAAAGATAATTTCTGTTGAGAATTTCCAGTTAAACTGGCTTAACAGTCTGCAGTACTTAACTTGATTTAGTTCTGTGCAGTTACTATTGTTTTTAAAAGCTCCTGAATGTTTATCATGAATTATTAGAAGTCTGTTATTATGTAAGCATTGACTATATATGTTATAATACTGTAATTAGATTGAACATACCATAAATCCCTGTATACATGCAGGGTTAACTTAAAAAATGTAGTTAAAAAAATTAACAATTGGCTGATTTGTCTATTGACAAGATGTGCTCATCAAAGAAAATATAACTGGTGGAGAATTTATGAAAGAAAGTAATAAAACCCATAATTGGTAATTTGCTAATTTAGCAATATATACAAGTATACCAAGCCAAATAAGAACACTTGAATATTGTTGTTGTTGCTGCTTTCCTTAGTAGGGACAACCTGTATGTGTCTCTTCAGCAGGTGTCTTTTCTCAAAGTTCAATGTTTCTTTTTACTTTGATTGCTGCTTTTTTAGTAGAAGCAACCTGTATATATTCAGCGGGTTTCTCTTAAATTTCACTCGACCAGGTGTGAAAATAACCATATGTTTAATCTATTGGACACCAAATAGCCATAGTTTAAAATGGATCAAGGTGTTATTTTTGGTTTATTAAAGCTTTCAAGTTTCTTATTTGGTTTAGCATATGTTGGAACTACATACTATATCCAAGTACTTAATAATTGTTAAACGATTTGTTGTCACTACTTTTTAAATGGTGTCCATGCATTTTTAACACTTTTTTTTTCTTTTTTCAAGCAGTGTTCTGGATCATTTTGTTGCATTTAAAACTTACATTTGTTCATTCCCAGTGATTACAGTGAAATCTACTTGTGATAAGACTCGAAGGTTCTGTACTCTCATCTCAGTTTCAAATTCATCAACCTCATGTGTATCTCTCAGTTCTCATGTGTTCATCCTATAACCATATACCGGTATGACTAAATTGTGACAATTTGTTCATAATTATAGTTTGTCTATATGTATGTAAGAAATGAAAAACAACTCAACAGGTGTAGGTTGTGGGTTCTTAACGGATGAATTTGTGTCCCATTGCACACACACATGCTTTGATAGTGTTACACATGTATGTGTGTGAACACATAAAACATATATAACACACACATGCTTTGATAGTGTTACACATGTATGTGTGTGAACACATAAAATATACATAACACGCACATGCTTTGATAGTGTTACACATGTATGTGTGTGAACACATAAAACATACATAACACGCACATGCTTTGATAGTGTTACACATGTATGTGTGTGAACACATAAAACATACATAACATTCACACATACTTTGATAATGTTACACATGTATGTGTGTGAACACATAAAACATACATAACATTCACACATACTTTGATAATGTTACACATGTATGTGTGTGAACACATAAAACATACATAACATTCACACATATACATACATGTACAAACACATGTATAATAATATAAAATGTGCCACATATGCACTGGGCCTATTTTGCCAAGTCTTGTTTTTCTTAAACGCAGATTTTTAAGCATTGTAAATGTACATATGTGGACGCGTACATATAAAACATACAAACATGTGGACAGTATAACATGCACCACACATACATTGGGCCTAATTTACCAAGTCTGTTTTTCCTGAACACATATTTTTAAGCATTGTAAATGTATGTAAAAAAAAAAATTGTCTTTGTAAATTTAGCCCATTAAGTGTCTTGACTTGTCATACAATAAATTGTTCAGAGTGGCTTTTTTAATGAACAAATTGTCATCAATTGGTTCAACCTATTTATCTTCTTCTTTTTTTCCAACTGAACAATTCTTGCTCGAGATGGAATACGTGTTATTGTACTATAAGCAAGTGATCAGTGTTTTAGTTGTGTACATTCGACTACTGCCTTACGATGTGAAAGTATTACCGTCTATATCGTAACCGAGTGCCTGTCTGTCTGTCTGTGTGTGTGTACGACAGGGCCAGTCGGGCTGGACACAGTGTTCTCTATACAGTGTTGTGTGTAGACCACAGCCACCCTTCAAAGCTGTGTACAGTCATTTATTAATTATGCATATGTAGCTTATACAATGCTTTCTAGTTTTATAGCCACACAAGTCTGTACAAATAAAATTACAGATAATGATGACCATACATTGGCGTTGTGTTTTTTGTTTTAATTTTACAAAGTTTTGCGTCACTGTGACATTGTAGAATATTAAATTTCCTATTTTGAATCACTGTAACATATATAGAATACCAAGGAAGATGATGTCACTTACTGAAATGACATCATTTACAAAATGTGTAGGACACGTGCCCATCCACCAGGTGGGTATTAATAGAGGATATTAAATGTCTCATGTTGTATCGCTGTCCGAGGATAATACATATCTATTGGTGACATACACTCGAGGATATTAAATGTCTCACGTATCACTGTCGTAGAATATTACGTCTATTGGCGACATACACACAAGGATATTAAACATTTCATTTATCACTGTCCGAGGATATTACGTCTATAGGTGACATCATACACTGTGATATTAAGTGTCCTATATTGTATCTGTTGGAGGATATTACATATCTATTGGTGACATACACATGAAGACATTAAATGTCCTATATTGTATCACTGTCCAAGGATATTATGTCTATTGGTGACATACACACAAGAAGGTTAAATGTCTCATGTATCACTGTCCGAGGATATTACACACCGTAACTACTGGTGACATACATGAGATTATTAAATGTCTCGTATATCACTGTCCAAGGATATTATGTCTTGGCGACATACACACGAGGATATTAAATGTCTCATGTTGAATCACCCCTGTGCGTGCTGTAACCTCACCATGGTGAGAATGGCCAATACAGCACAAATCCCCTTGTTTTTTTCGAGATACAATTGAAATGTTCAATAAAAGTCCGTATCTATCTGTGATATTTGTATTTTTGCACAGCTCTTTACACTATTTTTATTTAAATTTTGAATTTTTATATTGATGTTGATCATCACTTTATTTGTATTACCATAGCAGGGGTTTCCCTAGAGCGATAAGCCGACACGGCCCATGCTCCCTTAGCCAGCCAAGTAAGTGCCTTCATGTCTGGTAAGCGCCTTAACTGCAGGACTGTGTCGGCTTAATTTGTAACATGTATACAAAACAATGGAGCTGTGATCCATAACGTCATTCACCACACATTATCACACTTCCATTTGGTATCTCTGCAATTCTTTAGATGTTCACTTTGAGGTCCATTGATCGCACCGTTTTAATTGTCGGCTGGCTTGTGCTGGTCACGTGGTACAGGTTATCCCAAGGGCTGAGTTCAGCCAGACCGAGCGAAAAGAAAACGTTCGCTACACTGGTTTGTGTGCTTCACGTTAAACCAAATGGACATGACAGACACCAATCAAATAGTTCGCGAACATTAGGAAGAACGTTCGTTGGCTGAACTGAGGAAAACTCTTGGCGTAATATACATCACGGTTCAGAGTCGGCCGACACCCACGTGTCAAGAGACATCGTTGCGGACATTAAACAGTACAGTTACACAGAAGTAAATCTTGATGTAAATTTGTAGAAAAGCAATAGTTGTTTGCATCAATGAATACCTAACTGCAGTTTCGGTTATTTCCTTTGTCTTTGTTAATTTTGTACCTATGGTCGTGAGCACGCATGCAGATCGTGATAGCGGGAAATGAACATGCAGTATTTATACAAATTGCAGTTACACGCACACTGAATTAGTTTACAATAATCATATTTGTTAGATAATACTAGATATATATTTGTAAAACTGTGAGGTGACATTTAATAAGTTAGCTGGATTTTAAAAAGACCGTAAAATTGTATTTTATTACCTTTGTTTATAAATGAATATACTGTGACGTCAGCATTCTTAGCTTAGGTATTTTACAAGCAGAAATCACAACAAGCATTTAACATGACGCTGAAATCAACAGCAAAAACATGGCCCAAATTATGAAATTGTTGGGGGTGGGGAATTGATGGGTTATTATTTTTTAAAGTTTTACCCCCCACCCCCCAAAACGATTTGATGGATTGAAGGCTGTTTTCAACCCACTACCCCACTTCTTTTGGCTTGATTTTTGTCTTATAATGATGCTAAATATGTAAGCGCCTTAAAAAAATCCTGGGGAAAGGCCTGCATAGTTCGACACCCAATAGGCGATGTATTTTTCGTGCTGGGGTGTCGTTAAACATTCATTCATTCATTCATTCATTCATGTTGAATCACTGTCGGAGGATATTACATGTCTATTGGTGACATACACATGAGGATATTACATGTCTATTGGTGACATACACAAGGATATTGCATGTCTATTGGTGACATACACATGAGGATATTACATGTCTATTGGTGACATACACATGAGGATATTACATGTCTGTTGGTGACATACACATGAGGATATTAAGTGTCCCATGTCACTGGCGATCCTAGACCAACTTTGCATCAAGCATTTTACCACTGGGCTATGTAATGAAAAGAGGAAACCCTCTAATTTTTCCACTAGTAGCACTTGTTTTATTATGCACTTTCCTCCAGACAGGACAGCACATACCATGGGCCTTTGATACACGTCATGGGGCACTGGTTGAAAAAACCGTATTGTGAAACGGATACACCAAGTTGGTTTGATCCTACGATCGTAGCACCTCTACCAACTGAAGATCATACCCACTATTGGAAGTTCAAGAGCTCATCTCTAATGTATTGTCGATCAAGGGTGGGCAGATGTAACTGTAGGCTAAAAAATGGGGGAAACCTTGGCAGGGTCTTCAGAAAAATGAGATTTTCATCAAAATAATAAAAATAAAGTTTGCTCAGTTTAATGACTTCACTGGAGTATATAGATTTACTTTCATCTGCTATTGGATGTCAAACATTCGGTAAAATGTTTACTAACATGTAGTCTTCAAAGAAATCTTATTATATGCACATTCCCACATTCAGGACAGCACATACTACAGAATTTGAAATGCCAGGTCTGCTGCACTGGTTGCGACAAGAAAAAACCCCATCGGTGAATAGGTCCACTGAGGGGGTTTGGTTCTACGATCAAAGTATTTCAGGTGAACACTACGAACCGAGCTAGGCTACACATCTCAAAACTACAAGGCCAGGGCCCCGTTCCACGAAATACTCTTGGCCCTAAGATTACCTTAAGCACATAGCTACCCTATGCACTTAAGTTGATCTTAGGGCTAAGATTGCTTCATGGAACGGGGTTCAGGAAGTTTTTATGAGAATCTAAAATCTGGAATACTGGAAAAATCCAGAGGGGGTTTCTGTTGGAGGGTATGAAGGGTAAATTTTCTAACCCTAAAATCTTGGAAATGTATTTTTTTAAATATTATAGTAAGAGAACTCCTGCACTGAATTTCAAAATATTTAAAACCCTTAACTACCTAATAGGGGCACTTATGGCCTGTTTTGTTTTTATTATTATCAAATTATTTTCTAGCAGAAAGCCTTACTGACTTATCCCATCCAACATTTTCTATAACTATAAAAACTAAAACAAAATAAGATGACAATTTTTTTTAATTATTAATAATACTATTTACATGTCACTTATTTTTTCTATCATCCACCATCTTTTTTTTCTTTTGAATTGTTTTTTCTTTTTGATATAACGTGTTTGTTTTTTTCTAAACCGATATCTATGCCTGTGGCGTCTGAGACTGCAATGTCGACAATGACTGTAGATTGCTTTCCACCATGTGCAGGTTGCTCTTCCACTGCGAGAGATACTGTCGCAGTAGCTGCCACTGTTGCTTGCTAAATGTCCGGTGAGTCGTGGAGAAAATTATCACTTTCTTTTGCATCTGGTCAATCTTTGCCCGCACAGCTTTTGTCCTTAAAACTGGAGAAAAAAAAAGAAAAGAGAAGGATGTTTAGAAATGAGTGGCCAAGTGTGGATCAGTGCAGCAATTTTGAATCTCAACACTATACACTTTGTATTTTTATAATATTATTCTAACAACATTTATCTGCCTGGGCCCCGTTCCATGAAAGAATTGTAGCTAAGGTTAATTGTAGTGACTTTAGGTGAGTTTTACAACTGGCACCGAAAATGTCACAGCCGTTCCACAAAGCAACCTTACGGTGGTCGTAAGTGATTAATATATTCTTTGCAAAGAAGTGTGAATTGGTTACCGACTTTTCAGAACATCTTTGATGTATTCATTGGTATCGGACATCCATGAAGAAACTTTGTCAGTTTGTGTGCTAAGCGAAAATTGCTGAATGCATAAGACATGAGAGTTATCTGCGTATTTTTGTGTGAAGGCCGTATGACCTAGAATATTTTTCATGGAACGCCGAGTTTCATAAAATGTATTTGGTATGTATTAGATCTATTTTTACACAATAAGTTAGTATCGTTCTTAGAAAATTATCAAATCATCATCTAACTGCCATTTGACATCTACGTTAGTGGCTTACAACTGCCTCGTACCAATTGTAAATTTTCACAGTAATTTACAACGATAGTAAACTATGCTGGCGATCTTAGACCAAAGTTAAGGTCACGATAGTAGGTATTTACGGCGATAGTAGTGCTAAGATAGCTTCATAGAACGTACAGGCTGGCGATCGTAGACCAAAGTTAAGGTCACGATAGTAGGTATTTATGGCGATAGTAGTGCTAAGATAGCTTCGTAGAACGGGGCCCAGATGTACTATAAGAGTTGAGCTTTATCAGCTGAAATTATTTTACAATATAGTCTGTTTTAAGCTGACAGGAACATTTTGATATTTACTCCTGTCATCTGAATATTATACTGGATTGTTACATAATTCCGCACAAGATACGAAGCCTGACAATTATTTAAATCAATTTTTCACACCAACAAGATAATAAGGGGAGAGAATCCAAGAGCACAGAAAGAAAGGTTTTATTTAATGATGCTCTCAACACATTGTAATTGTTAGATATATTAAAGGACCATACAGATGAGAAAGGACACCTGCTGCCCACATGCAATGGGCTACTCTTTTGATTAGCAGTATGGGATCTTTTATATGGAATATCCAACTGGCAGGATAATACATACCATGGGCCTAATTCACTAAACTCTAGCAACTTTGCGATGTCGCAGTGCAATACTAAAAGACTTGCAAAGAGGATGCTTTGTTGTCTAGCAGAGCCTAAGAGACCTTTGTGAATTAGGCCCCAGGTTATACCACTTATGTTGCACAGTATGTAACATGATCTCGTGGACAGGCATTTATATAGGCTTATCACCTGTTTGCCAATTCACTTCATTTAGTTGAATAAATATTGTTTAAAAAAACAACAAGGGGAAATGGCCCAAGAGAGCAATAGGAGATGACCCAGAATACAAAACAACATGACCCAGAATGCAAGGGGAGATAATCTAGGAGCCTGACCTTCGATGACGAAGTCTTCGACGTCCTCGTCCCCAAGCTGCATCTCGTCGATGATGGTCGCGTAGCTGATCTCCTTCCGGTTCTCCGCCATCTGCATGAACGTCAGCAGCCGCATCTTACGCATGTTCTGGTCATCCGACAACCCTGCAACATCAACAACAACGTGAATATAAAGTTTGCTTTGTTTAACAACACCACTAGAGCACACCGATTAATTCATCATTGGCTATTGGACGTCGAACATTTGATAATTTTAACATATCGTCTTAGAGAATAAACCTGCTACATTTTTTCATTAGTAGCAAGGGATCTTTTATATATACACCATTCCACAGACAGGACATCACATACCACAGCCTTCTATATGCCAGTCGTGGTGCACTGGCTGGAACGAGAAATAGCCCAATGGGCCCACTGACATGGATCGATCTCGAACCGACCGCACGTTTTAAATGTTTTATGCGAGAGGTATATAAACTTGCAAAATTATTTCATTAAGAATAAAACAATTGTTTCCTACCTACACAAATGTTATAGATTTTTCAATCAAACACTATGACCGAGCTACGCAGTACAACCGAGCTACGCGGTACATATAGCCCAAACTGCTTACCAATTGTACATTTGTAAATTACTTATAGTCTAAACAAACTCTATCATTAAAAATGTATAAATGATTTATCATTTAACATACATAAATATTAAAGGGACATTCCTGAGTTTGCTGCATTGTAAGATTTTTCCCACTAAGAAAATATTTCTATGATTAAACTTACATAGTAAATATATTTTCTCGGTTAGAATATCAGTGTCTGTATATTCAATGTGTTTCTGGTCATCTCAATATTTGTAAGAAGCCCAAACTGGATTTTGTCTTCAAATAATTTCGTACATATGAAAAAATTGTTTTTAGGAAATAAAATGAAATTTAACCTAGTACAAATATTAGAACGACCACAAACATGTTTAATATACAGCCACTAATATTTTATGCAGAAAAATATATTTGATATGTAATTACAATCGTTAAAAAGTCTTGGTTAGTCGATAACATCTTAAAAATTGCAGCAAACTCAGGAATGTCCCTTTAAGATTTTCCAATCAAGATAAATCCACTTTATTAAAAAACAAGAAAAAAAAAGAGGGGTGGGGGACATCAAAAAGAAAATATAAAAATCATATTCATAAGGTTATTATACATCTTCCCATTCTAAAAACAAATGTGTCGTGGTCTGTCTCATTATAACATGGGCTAGTACATTAGTATTTTTCAGAATAAAAAAACCAAAATACAAAGTTTTGACTATTTTTAAGATTTACAAGTTAACTTATAATTAATGTTATAATGACTCTTTAACTTACATCACAAATATTTGAAAATCTAATGAGCTGAAATATGCAACACCTCACAAAAGTACACATGTAGATGACATCTTGGGTACTCATGAATTTCATTTTGCACCACTAATTTTAAACAATTAATAAGATTTTGTTCCTTGAAATTTTCTCAATGCTCCATGTATTATTGAACATAATAAATTAATCAGGTAACACCACAATAATTACTAAAAAACGCCAGTAACAATTGTTTATAAATCCAAAAATAATCTATAGCCATTTCAGTCTTGTTATATGATAAACAAATTATGCTTAAAACTACATGATCATGACTGAATTAAACTAGACCATAAAGTTTAAACAAATAATTTTAATTGCTAAAAGCATGGGTGCTGACTGCACTGTAATAGTATCATGATTAAAAGACAGTTACAATATCAGTAGTGACAATAACATAACAATCCAAGCAATAATATCAGCTAATCAAGATACACATTTACTGTTATTCACTTTGTGAACATGCTTTAAGAATAGTCAACAAGATTCATGATATAACAACAATAAATATCTGGATAACTAACTAAAGTTACAGCCATAATCTGGCAAAGAAATTAGCAATAAACCCCCAGATACTATCAACACATTACACTATAATACTTGTAAATAATCAGATTGGTTTTTTTAGATAAATTTGTGTTTGTGACTTGAAATAAGCAAAAAGCCATTGAAAGCAGTTGCCTTGGATAATCACAATTTCTATCTTGCATCAGTGATTTTTCACACCAACCAGAAGAGGGTGAGTGAAATTTTCTTGATGCTTTTTTTATATAATAGCTTTACGCATATTTCTGGATGCTTTGTTTCATATAATAGCTTTACGCATATTTCTGGATGCTTTTTTTATATAATAGTTTTACGCATATTTCTGGATGCTTTGTTTCATATAATAGCTTTACGCATATTTCTGGATGCTTTGTTTCATATAATAGCTTTACGCATATTTCTGGATGCTTTGTTTCATATAATAGCTTTACGCATATTTCTGGATGCTTTGTTTCATATAATAGCTTTACGCATATTTCTGGATGCTTTGTTTATATAATAGCTTTACGCATATTTCTGGATGCTTTGTTTCATATAATAGCTTTACGCATATTTCTGGATGCTTTGTTTATATAATAGCTTTACGCATATTTCTGGATGCTTTGTTTCATATAATAGCTTTACGCATATTTCTGGATGCTTTGTTTCATATAATAGCTTTACGCATATTTCTGGATGCTTTGTTTATATAATAGCTTTACGCATATTTCTGGATGCTTTGTTTCATATAATAGCTTTACGCATATTTCTGGATGCTTTTTTTATATAATAGTTTTACGCATATTTCTGGATGCTTTGTTTCATATAATAGCTTTACGCATATTTCTGGATGCTTTGTTTCATATAATAGCTTTACGCATATTTCTGGATGCTTTGTTTCATATAATAGCTTTACGCATATTTCTGGATGCTTTGTTTCATATAATAGCTTTACGCATATTTCTGGATGCTTTGTTTATATAATAGCTTTACGCATATTTCTGGATGCTTTGTTTCATATAATAGCTTTACGCATATTTCTGGATGCTTTGTTTATATAATAGCTTTACGCATATTTCTGGATGCTTTGTTTCATATAATAGCTTTACACATATTTCTGGATGCTTTGTTTATATAATAGCTTTACGCATATTTCTGGATGCTTTGTTTCATATAATAGCTTTACGCATATTTCTGGATGCTTTTTTTATATAATAGTTTTACGCATATTTCTGGATGCTTTGTTTCATATAATAGCTTTACGCATATTTCTGGATGCTTTGTTTCATATAATAGCTTTACGCATATTTCTGGATGCTTTGTTTCATATAATAGCTTTACGCATATTTCTGGATGCTTTTTTTATATAATAGTTTTACGCATATTTCTGGATGCTTTGTTTCATATAATAGCTTTACGCATATTTCTGGATGCTTTGTTTCATATAATAGCTTTACGCATATTTCTGGATGCTTTGTTTATATAATAGCTTTACGCATATTTCTGGATGCTTTGTTTCATATAATAGCTTTACGCATATTTCTGGATGCTTTTTTTATATAATAGTTTTACGCATATTTCTGGATGCTTTGTTTCATATAATAGCTTTACGCATATTTCTGGATGCTTTGTTTCATATAATAGCTTTACGCATATTTCTGGATGCTTTGTTTCATATAATAGCTTTACGCATATTTCTGGATGCTTTGTTTCATATAATAGCTTTACGCATATTTCTGGATGCTTTGTTTATATAATAGCTTTACGCATATTTCTGGATGCTTTGTTTATATAATAGCTTTACGCATATTTCTGGATGCTTTGTTTCATATAATAGCTTTACGCATATTTCTTGTATGTTTAAGGGCAGGATGTAGCCCAATGATAAAAGCACATGCCTGATGCACGGTTCGTCTGGGATAGGGTTCCCGTCGGTGTGTCCAACTGGGCTATTTCTTGATAGAGCCAGTGCACCATGACTGGTATATTAAAGGCTATGGTATGTATCATCCTGTCTGTGGGATGGTGCATATAAAAGATCTCTTTGAGTGCCATATGCTGCAACACATACTGCACTATAATGAAAAATATAAAGGTGATTAACTACTCCTTCCAAGAAGCAACAAGGGATGTTTTATATGCACATCTCCACAGGCAGAAGAGTAGAGGACCATATTCTTTGATGTACCAGTCATAAGACACTAGATAGGAAAGGGGCAACCCCACCAGTCCACAGTGGGTGACTGATTCTGGGGGTTGGTACTCTTATCACTGAGCTATAACCACCCCCTCCTTAAATGGTGTTGGATCCTCCAACCCACAGCACCTCAGGCTAGCATTCTATCACTGAGCTATAACCACCCCCCTCCTTAAATGGTGTTGGATCCTCCAAACCACAGCACCTCAGGCTAGCATTCTATCACTGAGCTATAACCACCCCCCTCCTTAAATGGTGTTGGATCCTCCAAACCACAGCACCTCAGGCTAGCATTCTATCACTGAGCTATAACCACCCCCTCCTTAAATGGTGTTGGATCCTCCAAACCACAGCACCTCAGGCTAGCATTCTATCACTGAGCTATAACCACCCCCCTCCTTAAATGGTGTTGGATCCTCCAACCCACAGCACCTCAGGCTAGCATTCTATCACTGAGCTATAACCACCCCTCCTTAAATGGTGTTGGATCCTCCAACCCACAGCACCTCAGGCTAGCATTCTATCACTGAGCTATAACCACCCCCCTCCTTAAATTGTGTTGGATCCTCCAAACCACAGCACCTCAGGCTAGCATTCTATCACTGAGCTATAACCACCCCTCCTTAAATGGTGTTGGATCCTCCAACCCACAGCACCTCAGGCTAGCATTCTATCACTGAGCTATAACCACCCCCCTCCTTAAATTGTGTTGGATCCTCCAACCCACAGCACTTCAGGCTAGCATTCTATCACTGAGCTATAACCACCCCCCTCCTTAAATGGTGTTGGATCCTCCAAACCACAGCACCTCAGGCTAGCATTCTATCACTGAGCTATAACCACCCCTTCCTTAAATGGTGTTGGATCCTCCAAACCACAGCACCTCAGGCTAGCATTCTATCACTGAGCTATAACCACCCACCTCCTTAAATGGTGTTGGATCCTCCAACCCACAGCACCTCAGGCTAGCATTCTATCACTGAGCTATAACCACCCCTCCTTAAATGGTGTTGGATCCTCCAACCCACAGCACCTCAGGCTAGCATTCTATCACTGAGCTATAACAACGACTTACTATAAAACAAGACGGAATAGCGTGAATTGTTTTTTCATAGAAGAGGTTGATATAGCCACATCCATTCTTTTATATGTATAATATTATACATTTTTAAAGACATAAAATACAGCACATTCTTTCACTGCTTTTATCCACCTTGGCTAAGTACAAAACCATCAACTATGCACCTACTAAGATGAGCGAACTGTTGTTAGTGCCATATGACAGACCAGTTTTTAAAATTAATTTGTGTTTGTGACTTGAAATAAGCAAAAAGCCATTGAAAGCAGTTGCCTTGGATAATCATAATTTCTATCTTGCATCAGTGATGTTTCACACCAACCAGAAGAGGGTGAGTGAAATTTTCTTGATGCTTTGTTATTTCAGTGCCCTATGATGCATCACATACAGCACTATAGTGAAAAATATACGGCATTCAATTCTGTGATTGGCTACTACTTCCAAGAAGCAACCAGGTATCTTTTACATACACATTCCAACAGAGTACCCTATTGTCTGATGTATGTCATGAGTCACTACTGACTAGAAACACCCCCACCACTGCCCATTGAGGGTAATTGATCCTGCAACCTTCAGACCTCAGGCTAGCATTCTATCACTGAGCTGTAACCCACCCACTACAACCCTTCCCCACCTCATCCTTCAATGGTTATCGATCCAGCAACCCATCACATCTCAGGCTAGCATTCTAACACTAACTATAACACAAAACATTACTGAATAAAGTGTGTGTGTGGAGAGGGGGAGTGTTCTAGAAAGGATAAATATCATCACTTCCATTTTTTTATATGTGTAATATTATTCATTTATTTTTAAAATACAAAATATTGTTTTCACTATCTCGATGAAGTACAAAATAAAGCAAACACCTACAATGCATCCATCCACATTGACAATCTTTGATTAGTGCCATGTGGCAGACCATCTGGTTTAAATTAATTTGTGTTTGTGACTTGAAATAAGCAAAAAGCTATTGAAAGCAGTTGCCTTGGATAATCATAATTTCTATCTTGCATCAGTGATTTTTCACACCAACCAGAAGAGGGTGAGTGAAATTTTCTTGATGCTTTTTTTATATAATACCTTTATGCATATTTCTCGTATACATTGGGGTGGGATGTAGCCCAGTGGTAAAGCACATGTCTGATGCACGGTCGGTCTGGGAATGATACCCGTCGGTGGGCCACATTAGGCTATTTCTTGTATACATTGGGGTGGGATGTAGCCCAGTGGTAAAGCACATGTCTGATGCACGGTCGGTCTGGGAATGATACCCGTCGGTGGGCCACATTAGGCTATTTCTTGTATACATTGGGGTGGGATGTAGCCCAGTGGTAAAGCACATGTCTGATGCACGGTCGGTCTGGGAATGATACCCGTCGGTGGGCCACATTAGGCTATTTCTCGTATACATTGGGGTGGGATGTAGCCCAGTGGTAAAGCACATGTCTGATGCACGGTCGGTCTGGGAATGATACCCGTCGGTGGGCCACATTAGGCTATTTCTCGTATACATTGGGGTGGGATGTAGCCCAGTGGTAAAGCACATGTCTGATGCACGGTCGGTCTGGGAATGATACCCGTCGGTGGGCCACATTAGGCTATTTCTTGTATACATTGGGGTGGGATGTAGCCCAGTGGTAAAGCACATGTCTGATGCACGGTCGGTCTGGGAATGATACCCGTCGGTGGGCCACATTAGGCTATTTCTTGTATACATTGGGGTGGGATGTAGCCCAGTGGTAAAGCACATGTCTGATGCACGGTCGGTCTGGGAATGATACCCGTCGGTGGGCCACATTAGGCTATTTCTTGTATACATTGGGGTGGGATGTAGCCCAGTGGTAAAGCACATGTCTGATGCACGGTCGGTCTGGGAATGATACCCGTCGGTGGGCCACATTAGGCTATTTCTTGTATACATTGGAGTGGGATGTAGCCCAGTGGTAAAGCACATGTCTGATGCACGGTCGGTCTGGGAATGATACCCGTCGGTGGGCCACATTAGGCTATTTCTTGTATACATTGGGGTGGGATGTAGCCCAGTGGTAAAGCACATGTCTGATGCACGGTCGGTCTGGGAATGATACCCGTCGGTGGGCCACATTAGGCTATTTCTTGTATACATTGGGGTGGGATGTAGCCCAGTGGTAAAGCACATGTCTGATGCACGGTCGGTCTGGGAATGATACCCGTCGGTGGGCCACATTAGGCTATTTCTTGTATACATTGGAGTGGGATGTAGCCCAGTGGTAAAGCACATGTCTGATGCACGGTCGGTCTGGGAATGATACCCGTCGGTGGGCCACATTAGGCTATTTCTTGTATACATTGGGGTGGGATGTAGCCCAGTGGTAAAGCACATGTCTGATGCACGGTCGGTCTGGGAATGATACCCGTCGGTGGGCCACATTAGGCTATTTCTTGTATACATTGGGGTGGGATGTAGCCCAGTGGTAAAGCACATGTCTGATGCACGGTCGGTCTGGGAATGATACCCGTCGGTGGGCCACATTAGGCTATTTCTTGTATACATTGGGGTGGGATGTAGCCCAGTGGTAAAGCACATGTCTGATGCACGGTCGGTCTGGGAATGATACCCGTCGGTGGGCCACATTAGGCTATTTCTTGTATACATTGGAGTGGGATGTAGCCCAGTGGTAAAGCACATGTCTGATGCACGGTCGGTCTGGGAATGATACCCGTCGGTGGGCCACATTAGGCTATTTCTTGTATACATTGGGGTGGGATGTAGCCCAGTGGTAAAGCACATGTCTGATGCACGGTCGGTCTGGGAATGATACCCGTCGGTGGGCCACATTAGGCTATTTCTTGTATACATTGGGGTGGGATGTAGCCCAGTGGTAAAGCACATGTCTGATGCACGGTCGGTCTGGGAATGATACCCGTCGGTGGGCCACATTAGGCTATTTCTTGTATACATTGGGGTGGGATGTAGCCCAGTGGTAAAGCACATGTCTGATGCACGGTCGGTCTGGGAATGATACCCGTCGGTGGGCCACATTAGGCTATTTCTTGTATACATTGGAGTGGGATGTAGCCCAGTGGTAAAGCACATGTCTGATGCACGGTCGGTCTGGGAATGATACCCGTCGGTGGGCCACATTAGGCTATTTCTTGTATACATTGGGGTGGGATGTAGCCCAGTGGTAAAGCACATGTCTGATGCACGGTCGGTCTGGGAATGATACCCGTCGGTGGGCCACATTAGGCTATTTCTTGTATACATTGGGGTGGGATGTAGCCCAGTGGTAAAGCACATGTCTGATGCACGGTCGGTCTGGGAATGATACCCGTCGGTGGGCCACATTAGGCTATTTCTTGTATACATTGGGGTGGGATGTAGCCCAGTGGTAAAGCACATGTCTGATGCACGGTCGGTCTGGGAATGATACCCGTCGGTGGGCCACATTAGGCTATTTCTTGTATACATTGGGGTGGGATGTAGCCCAGTGGTAAAGCACATGTCTGATGCACGGTCGGTCTGGGAATGATACCCGTCGGTGGGCCACATTAGGCTATTTCTTGTATACATTGGGGTGGGATGTAGCCCAGTGGTAAAGCACATGTCTGATGCACGGTCGGTCTGGGAATGATACCCGTCGGTGGGCCACATTAGGCTATTTCTTGTATACATTGGGGTGGGATGTAGCCCAGTGGTAAAGCACATGTCTGATGCACGGTCGGTCTGGGAATGATACCCGTCGGTGGGCCACATTAGGCTATTTCTCGTATACATTGGGGTGGGATGTAGCCCAGTGGTAAAGCACATGTCTGATGCACGGTCGGTCTGGGAATGATACCCGTCGGTGGGCCACATTAGGCTATTTCTCGTTGGAGCCAGTGCATCATGACTGGTATATTAAAGATCATGGTATGTGCTATCCTGTCTGTGAGATGGTGCATATAAAATATCCCCCGCTACTGATAGAAAAAATGTATTGTGTTTCCTCTCTAAGACTATGTCAAAAATTACCAAACGTTTGACATCCAATAGCCGAAGATTAATAATCAATGTGCTCTATTGGTGTCATTAAACAAAACAAACTTTATTTTTTGTATACATAGAAATTCCACGAAACAGCTACCATGATTTGTAATTGTCCTAAAACCTTTTAAAAAAGAGAAAATAACGTGTTCAAACCCTGCAGCTGAAAGGAAATGAACATACCAGTGCCCATTCAGATTTTAGCATGGGATAATTATGCAGTGAAGTTGAAATGAATGGACAGGCCTTGGTGACATAGTAGTTAAGAGACAAGTTCTCAGTGTGTTAAGTTTGGGGTTTAAATCCACATACAGACTCCTGTCCAGCAGAATTTTCAACAATGCTCTACACTGATTTCTCTCTTACCAGCCACTTATCATTAATCTCAATCCTGGACAGATAGCCCAGATAGCTGAAGTGTGTGCCCAGGACTGTATACTTGAACCTAAGTGATGATAAGCAAAAAACACACACAAACAACCCCAATAATAACAATAAAAAACACTCACTTAAATAACTTTGTTGAAATGAAATAAAATGAATCTGCAGAGATAAGCAGTTGTTGATTTTTGCACAGACACAGAGTTGTCAACTTACCTAAAGATTTCACAAAGTCTGTGTTGTTTTTGTAGAACTGTTGATACTGTGACAATTTTCCAGACACAAATATTGTTAAGAGCTGAAAGAAAACAAGTAAACTATTGACCTATTTCACATTTTGCAGGTAATACTATAAAATTGCCCCAAAAAGAGACTGAAATAAAAAAAAACATTGCAAATTATGAAAACACACACTTTGAGTTCCGGAAGATGCCAGGTAAAATATTCATAGTTTTCCAGAAAACAATTCTAATTTAAAACAAATTAACTGATTTTATTACCCATACTCAGATGAGATTGTTTATCAATAAAACATTATGGATAAATTCTCCTTTGAGGAATTTAAGTGTTATTCTATTCTCTTATTCTATCAACTCTTACTACATACTGCATATTTGAGCCAAAAATGTATGAAGTAATAGCAAACAAATTAATCAATTGCGTTACCAAGAACAAATGGAACTGTTACAGGCATAGGTGATACCATCTTAGGTTGTAGATAAATTCTCCATCAAGCAATTGACAAGTTTCTGTTACCCACATTTAAATAAAACTAACATTATGAATAGATTCTCCCTCGAGGAACTTGATAAAGAGTTAATTACTCACATTTAAATAAAACTTACATTATGAATAGATTCTCCCTCGAGGAACTTGATAAAGAGTTAATTACTCACATTTAAATAAAACTTACATTATGAATAGATTCTCCCTCGAGGAACTTGATAAGAGTTAATTACTCACATTTAAATAAAACTTACATTATGAATAGATTCTCCCTCGAGGAACTTGATAAGAGTTAATTACTCACATTTAAATAAAACTTACATTATCAGGGCAAGCTCTGGGTGAGCAGAAAAATTTGCCAAATGATTTATTTAACCTTAAAAAATAGCAAAAACCTAGTTATTTTCTAATAAATTAACAAATGTTACATAAAATTTATTTGCCAAATTAAAGTAAAATTCGCCAATTGTTTTTAAAATTCGCAGTTGGCGAATTTGGCGAGTGCTAGAGCTAGCCCTGATTATGAATAGATTTACCCTTGAGGAACTTGATAAGAGTTAAAAACCCCAATTTCAAATGAAACTTACATTATGAATAGATTCTCCCTTGAGGAACTTGATAAGAGTTAAATACCCCAATTTCAAATGAAACTTACATTATGAATAGATTCTCCCTTGAGGAACTTGATAGAGTTAAATACCCCAATTTCAAATGAAACTTACATTATGAATAGATTTACCCTTGAGGAACTTGATAAGAGTTAAATACCCCAATTTCAAATGAAACTTACATTATGAATAGATTCTCCCTTGAGGAACTTGATAAGAGTTAAATACCCCAATTTCAAATGAAACTTACATTATGAATAGATTCTCCCTTGAGGAACTTGATAAGAGTTAAATACCCCAATTTCAAATGAAACTTACATTATGAATAGATTCTCCCTTGAGGAACTTGATAAGAGTTAAATACTCACATTCAAATAAAACTTACATTGTGAATAGATTCTCCCTCGAGGAACTTGACTGGTTTCAGAGTGAGTAGATGATCCATGAGGTAGGTGTCCGGGTCGTTCAGACACGTCACGATGCAGCGGTGGGCGTCATCCCGCGCCTGAGACGCGTTGTCCTCCGTGTATGTGCCTAGCAACTCTATCATCACTTTTGTCGCTTGTTTGCTGGAGGGAAACGAACAATTGTTTAATAACATGTCTGCTTTGTATTTAATCAGTAGGTATTAAAAAAAAATAGTATTCTGTGAGTACTGTTAAAGCAAAACATGTCCCTTGCCATGCCCAACATTTTTTTTGTATCCCCTAAATTCAAGGGCCATAACTGTCAAAAAATTGGTAAATTGCTATGAAAGTTAAATAAATATTAACAGTAAAGCCATATACAGATTTCATCTCAGTATCTTCAGGCATTGCAGAAAAAAAGGTTTGACAAGCAAATGTTCATATTTCTGTAGCAGATGATGTTTTAATATTGTGTAAATATGTAATTTGTTATTTTAATATTTCGCAGGTATTTGTCAGATATTGTTGTCTGCCAAATAGTATTTATTCTATTAGTTTTCTCAGTCAGGTACCCTTTATCTGATTGGCTAATAGCACTGCATGCTTTTCACGTGCACACACTACATGAACAGCAGACATGTTTGACGGGTTTTGACAGGCGACAGATCAGAATACATTATAGGTACAAATTAATTTCTTTCTTTTAGTTAAACATTATTAATAATATATATAAATATATTGCTCACATACTAGCGAATTAATGCAGATAAATGATTACATTGTTTTGATAATAATATAACTAATTGTGCAAGTTCTAGGAGTTCCACGACTAAGTATAACAAACTACTAAATGTTTTAAATTATTTCTAAAAAGGAATCATATAAATATATTATATCAATAACACTTAATTCTTCAGCGTAAAGATATGTTTGTACTTTAAACATCAACTTATTTTAATATTTCCACTATCATAATTGTACGAAGATATGCGTGTATGATTTATGAGTGTATGCTGTGCCAATGTTTTATTTTGTTGCAGGTTCGTAAGCATCTGTAGTTTATGATGCTTAATAGTTTATAATTTATTCCCCAGGTTTTCACACACTGTCTTGTTGACCACCGGCATTGTTTACGCTCGTGTACCACATACAGGGTATGACATAGTTAGTTAGTAATCAAGCAGTTATTTCAATTAATTATTAATCTTAAACCTCATTATAACATAATTGTAATATTTAATATAGTAAAGTATTTTTTTATTCTGACAACATTCCACAGTAATTTATTTTAAGTCAATTAGGTTAATGTATTCACTAAATCTCAACCATTTGTTATTCTTGTAATTACCTCCCCTTGGAATTAATTATCCCGATATCTATCATATACATGTAGGTGTGGACCAAAAGGTTATTCAGGTTTAGCTTAATCAAACAGATTGTTTGATTAGGAAGATATTATATTTTAGTAGATGTTACTTATAACCGTGACATTAATGGGATACGAATTGAAATGTTAATATATATTTTTTTAATATTGATGACATGTGATGGACATATTTTTATGATGTTGTGATTGACATGTATGATCGAACTATTTTTATGACGCATACATGTAATTATTTATAATGAACGCCTGTTATATATTGTATATTTTATTCTTGCAGGGCGTTGTTTGCAATGTCATAATGAACTGTTTATGAAGTAAATCATTTCCAAACGTCGTGACGTGTTGTTTTCGTCCTTTGAACCCTGTTACAAATTGGAGCCGACGTAGGGACATCAATTCGTTTGGACCTGAACATCGTTGGAATGCCACAAGTGTTGTGAAAACTGTTGATAGTGATACAGACTGTGATTGAACGGTATTTAGCTAGCTAAATGTGATCTTTGTCGATTCCATCATGTATACTTTGGCGCCTTGAATATTTGTGTTGTGTGTGTGTAAATTTATATTTTTGGGTTTTTTTAGTTTTTTTTTATGTGAGCTCACAATAATTATTGTCATTGCAATTGATGTACATGCATTGTGCATAATTTGTTTTTTTTACACTTTAATCTTTTTTTACTGACATTTATTGATTAGATTTGGATTGTGATTTTTCAGATACTTTCAGATAACAATTTTGTCAGTTTTGTTAGTCCATCTTGTACTTAGCTGGTCCACACATTCCCATTTTCTGTTTTAAACAAAAATATTAGTTGAAATTCTAAAAATTTCAGAACACTGATGAATGTTTTCATATTTATGAAGACATATACTGTTTATTCTCTTTAAAATAAACTGGCTTTCTTGTATATTTGGTGATCTTGGATTGGACTGTGTTCATAGTACCATCTATTTGGGAATTGTTTATATTCAGTTTATTGTTTTATCAAGTTGATTTGATCTTCAGCCATGGAACTTGATAAACAACAGATTGGAGAACTGGTCAATGTGTTTCATAAGATGGGGTTGGAACCCAAATTGGATACATCTGACAGTTTAAAGACATGGATTCATGGTATGTCGCAACAGCAAGGACCGCTTTTAAAGACTGAGGATCCTTTGCCACCACCACCACCACCCAAGGAATCTGCTGTTTTCCCACGTTTTCCAAAATTATCCTTCTTTAGTGGTGATAGGCAGGGAAAAGATACTACTTTTGATTTGTGGACATACGAAGTTAATTGTTTAATTCAGGACAAGGCTTACGGTTCAGAGGACATCAGTCAGACCATCAGACAATCACTTAGAGGGGAAGCTGCTCGGGTTGCCATGAGATTGGGTCCTAAAGCTTCAATCAAGGATATTTTGGCAAAACTTGGAAGTATTTTTGGGACAGTACAATGCAGGGAAGCTTTAATGGCACAGTTTTATGGTGCGAGTCAGGGTGCTGAGGAAGATATATCGGCATGGGGATGCCGTTTGGAACACCTTTTGTCAAAGGTTACAGAACATCATCCAATTCCATTGTCAGAGCAAGATGAGATGTTGAGAAACATGCTCTGGAGTGGGTTGATACCAGGCATGAAGGCGGTTTCTGGTCATAAATTTGACAGCATACATTCCTTTGATGCTCTTAGAATTGCTTTGAGGGAAATTGAGTATGACATGAAGAGTAACCTGGCGAGTGCTGCGACTGCACCATTCAAGAAACCTGCTTCGGTGAAGATGGCATCAGTATCAGATACTGTAACACGAACAGATTTGGATAAACTCACTTCAGTTGTACAGGATCTTTGTAGTCAGGTTTCAGATTTGAAGCATAGACAAGATTCTACTTTTGTTAATCAACAGCAGTTTCAGAATCCAGCCAGTCAGCCGAGACTCGATGCACCATACAACCAGAGTAGAGGTGATAGGAAGATGTTTACTTGTGGAGTTACACCGTATTATAGCCAACAGTCTGGACCAAGACGTACATCGCAATATGTGGATGACACAAGGCCAAAGACGGGAACGCCAACTCGGAATTACAGTCAGCACGCTTCATCTTTTCCAGATGGTAACAACTTTGAGGATGCAGGTGTTACAGGTTATGAATATCAGGAACCTGTGTGTTATAGATGTGGTTATTCTGGACATATTGCATTAGGTTGCAGAGTGCGAGTTGATCACTTACGCCGACCTTTAAACTCCCGAGGGCTTATGCGAAGGGGGCGACCATAAGTCCTGATGCTCGCCCTACAGTGAATCATATACCAGATGGGTTAGTTGGTCATGCTAACGAAGTAGATGTCTTTATTGAAGGTGTACCAGTGTGTGCTCTCTTAGACACTGGTGCCACTGTTTCCATCATTTCAGAATCATTTTTTTGTTTCGAATTTGCAGCATATCCCTCTAGAACCGGTTGGAGATCTTCTCAACATTGAATGCGCAGGAGGAGAAAATCTTCCTTACAACGGGTTTGTCGAGGTTCAACTCGCCACTACTGGTGGTGGAATCGACACTGGTTGTGTACCTTGTCTGTTTTTGATTGTCCCGGATACACAATATAACGCCTGTGTGCCTGTGTTGTTGGGTACCAACATCCTGAGTTGTCTAATAACAGAATGTAAGACTAAACATGGAAACAAATTTCTACAAAAAGCTCCATTATTTACTCCATGGTACTTGGCTTATAGAAGTATGGTTTTGCAGGAGAAAGACTTGGCAAGGAATGATTGGTGTTTGGGTTTTGTCAAAAGTGTGGAAGATAAGAACATTTTGGTTCCTCCTAATAGCAGAGTGGTTGTAAGAGGTCGAGTTGATAAAGGATTGAAATCACCGAAGATGTGTGTACTCCTCCAATCGACGTCAAGGTCATCTCTGACAGATGACATTGGTATTGAACCTTCTATTGTCACCTATGACAGTGAAAATTTGGACATTATTGAAGTTCATATCTGCAATGTAACGTCTCGAACTGTAATGGTTCCACCACGAGCACTGCTTTGTGAACTACACCCAGTGACTTTAGAGGATCCACCAGTCCACCAGCCAGTTGACATAACAACATTGTTAGATCAGGTTGAGATTGAGAAAGAAGGCCTTACTCCAGAGGAAGTGGAACAGGGAATAAAAGTTGTCAAGGATTTTCAGGATATATTCTCTAAAGGTGATGAAGATCTTGGTTACTCTGGTCAAGTTCGTCATAGAATTGATTTGTATGACTGTACACCATTCAAACAACGACATAGACGGATTCCTCCATCCATGTTTGAAGAAGTGAAGAGTCATCTACAACAACTTTTGTCTGCTGGAGTTATCCGACGATCACATAGTCCATGGGCTTCAAATGTTGTGCTTGCTAAGAAGAAAGATGGTAAACTGAGAATGTGTATTGATTACCGCCAATTGAACAACCAGACCATCAAAGATTCTTACGCTTTGCCACGGATTGATGAACTTCTGGATTGTTTGGGAGGAATGAAATACTTTTCAGTTCTCGATATGAAAAGTGGTTATCACCAGGTGGAGATCGAGGAAAAACACAAAGAATGGACTGCTTTTACTGTTGGACCTCTTGGGTTTTATGAGTTTAACAGGATGCCATTTGGGTTGTCCAATGCCCCAGCAACATACCAACATTTGATGGAAACTTGTCTGGATGAACTGCATCTCAATATTTGCATGATTCATTGATGACTTGATTGTATTTTCAAAGTCTTATGAAGAGCACGCCCAGAGATTGGAGACAGTATTTCAACGACTTCGCGACTGTGGGTTAAAGCTTGGTCCAAAGAAATGCAATCTATTCAAACATCGAGTGAAGTATGTTGGGTACATTGTTTCTGCAGATGGCATAGAAGCAGATCCAGAGAAGGTGGATAAGATCAAGCAGTGGCCTACTCTGAAAACCCCGGAAGAAGTTAGAAAATTTCTTGGATTTGCAGGATATTACAGGAAATTTGTATCAAACTTTTCCAAGATTGCGAAGCCATTAAATGAACTTATGCCAAAACCGCTTCTAAAAAGACAAGACGACAGGCTTCTGACGCAGTGCAGTGGAAATGGGAGAAGGAACAAGAAGATGCTTTTGAAGAATTAAAAAGTAGACTTTCTTCTCCACCCATATTGGGATATGCAGATTACAACAAACCTTTTGAGCTCCACACGGATGCATCTGCTCAAGGTTTGGGAGCTGTATTATACCAGGAACAAGATGGACTTTTAAGAGTCATTGCCTATGCCAGTAGAGGAGTGAGCCGCTCTGAAAAGAATTACTCAGCTCACAAGCTGGAATTTTTATGTCTGAAATGGTCAATTTCTGAAAAATTCCATGATTATTTATATGGGCATGATTTTATTGTAGTGACTAACAACAATCCGTTGACATATGTATTGACTTCTGCTCGTCTTGATGCCACTGGACATCGTTGGTTGGCTTCATTGGCAAATTATAATTTCAGTATCCGATACAGACCAGGCAAGGCTAATGCCGATGCTGACACACTGTCACGGTTACCAGAAGACACAGATGTTTCACAAGAAATGGAAAGTTTGTCAAACGATTCCATTCAAGCAATTTGTAAGTCAACTTGTGTTTCCAATTTGGCTGAAAGTTTGTGTTTGTCCATTGATGTTAGTGAATTTGATGATACCGATATTACAGAGGACAAATGTGTAGAGAATGCTCGTGAATGGAGACGTTCTCAAAACAAGGATCCAGCACTTGCCACAGTCATCGGACATTTGAGGAATGGAACCAGACCTGACAGGTTGCAGTATACTGGAAATCAGGAGATGATCCGATTTCTGAAGACATTTGAGGAATGGAACCAGACCTGACAGGTTGCAGTATACTGGAAATCAGGAGATGATTGGATTTCTGAAGACATTTGAGGAATGGAACCAGACCTGACAGGTTGCAGTATACTGGAAATCAGGAGATGATCGGATTTCTGAAGACCTTTCAACAGCTTCAACTTAAGCGTGGTGTTTTGTACCGAATCACTAAAGTGGATGGTCAGACACACAAACAGCTGGTCCTTCCAGACAGATGCCGATTGGTGGCTTTGAGCAGCTTGCATGATAATGTTGGACACCCAGGCAGAGATAGAACATTATCACTCATTAAAGAACGATTTTTCTGGCCGGGAATGACAAAAGATGTTGAGGAACATGTTCATAACTGTGTGCCTTGTTTACGCAGAAAGACACCTACAACAAGTAGAGCACCTTTAGTCAGTATAGAAACTTCACATCCGCTTGAACTTGTCTGTATGGATTTCTTGACATTGGAACCATCGAAAGGAGGGCAACAGTATATCTTAGTAGTTACCGACCATTTCACCAGGTATGCGCAGGCATATCCCACCAAAAACATGACTGCAAAGACTACAGCAGAGACGTTTTTCAACAACTTTGTAGTTCACTATGGAATTCCAAAACGTATTCATTCCGACCACGGAGCTAATTTCACGGGAAAACTGATGCAAGAGCTGTGTGCCATGTTGAAGATTGACAAATCCAGAAACACATCCTATCACCCAATGGGTAACGGGATGTGCGAATGCTTCAACCGGACACTCTGCAACATGCTCGGAACTTTAGATTCGAACAGCAAGAAGAATTGGAGAGTACATCTAGGTCCTTTAGTTCATGCATATAATTGCACACGTCATGAAACTACAGGTTATTCTCCATTTTTATTGATGTTTGGACGTCAACCGCGTTTACCTGTGGATATGGCTTTTGGATTGGACATGGAGACAAAGAAATCCAAATCTGTAGCAGCCTACAACAAAGAATTACGAGAACGTCTAACACATGCTTATGATTTAGCCTCCGCTGCAGTCAAGAAGTCTCAAACAAGACAAAAACTGTATTATGATCAGAAAGCAAGAGCTGCAGTGTTGGAACCAGGAGATAGAGTGCTAGTGAAGATTGTTGCGTTTGATGGTAAGCACAAACTATCAGACAAGTGGGAAGAAGATGTGTACATCGTTCAGAAACAAACAAATCCATCCATACCAGTTTTCATCGTTGGCAAGGAAAATGGAGATGGTCGCAATAGAACGCTACATAGGAATTTACTACTTCCCATAGGATCCATTGCTCCACAGGAACCTTTGGTACCAGTCCCTAAACCAAGGAGGAATCGGACGTTAACATCTTCAGTAAAAGATAGCACCGAGGTGAAAACTACTACCGTAGTTGACAGTGACCAAGAAGTTGAGTCTGGGGATGACGATTTAGTTATTATCTCCGCCTACCCATCTGATACTTCAGTTTCAGCTGATATTGCAGCTGATGGGCCATCTGAGGTAGAAGCAGTACAGGATGACCAGAGAGAGGACATGAGTGCTGATGATGAGGTTCTAGGAGATGTAGAGGTACCCTAAGATGCTGCTGTATCAGAGACATCAGAAAATGACGTTTCCAGTGAACAGGAATCGGACGAACCCCCAACTCAACTGGTGGATGTTGATCCCGACCCAAGTAATGAAGAAAACGACATTGTTTCTGAAGATAACAGAGTTACTCCACCTATGCCCCAACCTCGGCGGTCGAGCCGACGACGCACAGAGCCTAAGTGGATGACTGGAGGAGATTATGTCTTTTCAGCAGTGTCACAACCTGACTGGTATGTACGTGCCAATTACCTCAGATCTCTTCAAGCTGAGGGGGTGTTTACAACACCGTCAGATGTTGGCCATGCTATTTTAAGTTTGGTCAGCGGTAGTGTTAAATGACGAGGACGTCATTTCACGGTGGGGGGAAGTGTGTGGCAGTTGATGTTTTAATATTGTGTAAATATGTAATTTGTTATTTTAATATTTCGCAGGTATTTGTCAGATATTGTTGTCTGCCAAATAGTATTTATTCTATTAGTTTATCTGATTGGCTAATAGCACTGCATGCTTTTCACGTGCACACACTACATGAACAGCAGACATGTTTGACGGGTTTTGACAGGCGACAGATCAGAATACATTATAGGTACAAATTAATTTCTTTCTTTTAGTTAAACATTATTAATAATATATATAAATATATTGCTCACATACTAGCGAATTAATGCAGATAAATGATTACATTGTTTTGATAATAATATAACTAATTGTGCAAGTTCTAGGAGTTCCACGACTAAGTATAATAAACTACTAAATGTTTTAAATTATTTCTAAAAAGGAATCATATAAATATATTATATCAATAACACTTAATTCTTCAGCGTAAAGATATGTTTGTATTTTAAACATCAACTTATTTTAATATTCCCACTATCATAATTGTACGAAGATATGCGTGTATGATTTATGAGTGTATGCTGTGCCAATGTTTTATTTTGTTGCAGGTTCGTAAGCATCTGTAGTTTATGATGCTTAATAGTTTATAATTTATTCCCCAGGTTTTCACACACTGTCTTGTTGACCACCGGCATTGTTTACGCTCGTGTACCACATACAGGGTATGACATAGTTAGTTAGTAATCAAGCAGTTATTTCAATTAATTATTAATCTTAAACCTCATTATAAAATAATTGTAATATTTAATATAGTAAAGTATTTTTTTATTCTGACAACATTCCACAGTAATTTATTTTAAGTCAATTAGGTTAATGTATTCACTAAATCTCAACCATTTGTTATTCTTGTAATTACCTCCCCTTGGAATTGATTATCCCGATATCTATCATATACATGTAGGTGTGGACCAAAAGGTTATTCAGGTTTAGTTTAATCAAACAGATTGTTTGATTAGGAAGATATTATATTTTAGTAGATGTTACTTATAACCGTGACATTAATGGGATACGAATTGAAATGTTAATATATATTTTTTTAATATTGATGACATGTGATGGACATATTTTTATGATGTTGTGATTGACATGTATGATCGAACTATTTTTATGACGCATACATGTAATTATTTATAATGAACGCCTGTTATATATTGTATATTTTATTCTTGCAGGGCGTTGTTTGCAATGTCATAATGAACTGTTTATGAAGTAAATCATTTCCAAACGTTGTGACGTGTTGTTTTCGTCCTTTGAACCCGGTTACATTTCCTATGTTCAAGGGGCATAATGTCAATAATGGGTAACAGTACATAATAAACCTATACACAAAATTTCAGCTCAATATCTCAAGGCATTGTGGATAAAACATTCAAAAAACCATAAAAAGCCAGACATAAGGATGGAGATGAAACCAATAGTGCCCTCATGTTGGATGGGTTGGGGACTAATAAGCTTAATTAAAAATGGACTACGATAGCCAGTAGGTAGGACCATACCTTTGTTTAGCTTCCAAGAGGACCTCATGAAGCACCCGGTAGAGATTTTGTTTCTTCTGAATGTTAATGCCCCACTGAGCAATCCAAGTTTTAACCTATAAAAGTCAATTATGCAATATATTATATTATGTAACAGATTTAAAGAATAAAATAACTTACTTTGATTCAAATGTATGTTACTCCCACAGATTTAAGGCTTGAAGTTAAAAATGTGTTACTTACAGCAATTTTAAACAAGAAACCTTTGGCAGAAAAAACCCCACAAAATTAAAAAACAAACATTATAAGTTGTAGAAGCGTCATGAGGGGTATATGTACCCTTTGTGTGTTCTTTTACCCCGAGCCGAAGGCACACAGAGGGTACATAAAAAGCCATATACCCCGAGAGATGCTTCTACAACGAATTTATCTTGCTGACATGTTAAACCATAGGCCTATAGCCAAATAATCAAAATAACGCCAGACAATAATTGTTAACAATTTATTAACGGAGCCATACCATGCGGGTGCGAACAAAACCACTTGCCAGTGACGAAAAATAGTTCCATCGATAAACGAGTTTTTAACTTCAAATGTTTGTAATACGAAATTGTCTGAAACATATATTAATAAAAACAAAACAAAAAACCAACCTTTTTTTTTATCAGAAATGTATGTAGTAAAAAAAATTAAAATGTTAAAAATAAAAAACAAAAAAACAACTGTTGCTAATCGTGCATTAATACAATAACACCACGACTGTAATTAGGTGGCCCAGTTCAACAGTGCAGCTTTTAAAAGTATTGAAATAGTGTATTTTATAGTAAAAATAAAATTAATTATGTATACTTGATTGATTATCAATGTTATTTATAATCTAATTATTGCTTTAGCATTAACTGGAGTGGCTGGAAACTGTTGGAAATTACAGACGGGGTATAAGAGAATTTGGCTCCGCCCACAGGGGTATAAGGGATTTGTCCAACGGCAAACAACCAATGAGATTAAAGAATTTTACATGAAGGCGAGATAATATCCTATCAATCAACAGCTATAATTTTTATCGAGTGGCTAAAATCTGTACTACTTTCATTTTCTAGTCAAGAGTACATTTTGTTCAGTATCGCAAGTTTCAGAGATCGCTACACAATTTTAAAACATTAAACAGCTGTTGCTACTATTTTCAATTAGAAATATCACTAATCAAGATTTTGAAAATAAAATGGAAATAACTTAAGATGTTTTCTCTTTTTTTAGATACTTTACCAGACTACTATCCGTAGGGGAATATGCATTTGTTTGATTACATGTGAAGAGGAAAGAAATGTTCCCTGCTAGTGTCCAGTTTCCAATCTACTTCTTTTTCTCAAAACCAGCCCATTTTGTGAATGTCTTGGATACGTTGTACACTGTACATGTGACCCATGAAATTAAAAACTCAAATAAGAGCATAAAAACCTGATCTAATTCAGTGGGTATCATCTGCAGCATGTCAGCCTGCCCAGCGAGTCTCAACATGGCTAAATACACTGTGTACCGCACCGGAGACGTTTCAGGTAAACCGTGAAACAGATTACTCAGCCTAGAGAGATAAAAATATTTTTTTTTTTTTTATATATATATATATATATATATATATATCTGTATAAACAGCTTATCAAAGTTGCAAGATGGTAAATTAAAGACATGAATTAAGACGTCAAGATGTTGTAATGAGGGAAATATGGAATAAGCTAACACAGGGTATGAAGTTGTGATGTTTTTTTAAGAGGATGAGCACCTGCAGACAACTTCACTGCCACGGCTAGCTCTGGCACTCGCCAAATTCACCAACTGCAAATTTTTAAAGCAGTTGGAAAAATTTATTTTAGTTCAATTAAAAAAAATAGCGAAATAATTTCAGGTACCGTATATCTTCGCCTGTAAGTCGATCTCGGCTATAAGTCGAGTCCCTAAATTTCAAGCCATGAAAACATATTTTTTTATTGACCCGTTTATAAGTCGACCCATGAAAAACAACTTATAAATATTGAAGTATTTGTTATTTTCAGCACATGAGAACAATAATATATGAACAAAAGAAAATTATTTTACAAACTTCGGTTTTCACGTTTTGTACATCGAAATATTCCAATCAAACTACATAGCATCAAAACGAAATATTCCCTTAGTAGATAGTGAAAGCTGTTTGACTGTTACCGTATGGCACTGTACAGCATGGTTTTGTGCACAGACAACAACTTTATTTATAAACACTGACAACAGATCACTACGATAAAACTGAAAGTACATTATCATCGGTTAATCACGTTTTGCTGCCATATTAATACATGTGAGGAGGATAACTCTGGAAAGTACACTGGTTTTTGTACCAAATGATGTGTGTCCCTATTGGTCTAGTGAACTGCAGAGATCAGTCTAAGTTATTTTAAGGGAAGGCTCAGTAATATTCATGAAGTTAATCACCGACAAGACATTGTTTGAAACAACCATTAATGACAGTGAGCAGATTTCAAAATAAACTCAGGCAACAGGTAGTTAGTATTGTTTACATTTTAGCTATTAGTGATGACTGTTATTTTAACTAAGTGGACTGTTGTCTTGGCATGTCAGAGAGATCACATGCCTTTTCGCATAACCAAAACCGTTCTAATGCAAAAAAAACTAAAGGTTATAAAAAATAAATGTGTCAAATTAACATATTTTAGTATAAATACAGGGCATACTTCAACAATAAAACTTGTAAAATAATCCCCAAAACGGTAATATTTTTTTATCCTCTTATAAGTCCCCCAAGTTATAAATACATTTTTGGGTGAAAAAAAGTCCACTTATAAGCGAAGATATACGGTAATAATTGATTTTAAAAAAACAAAAAACTGATAATTTCTGCAATTTTTTAAGTTTAATGACAATTTGGAGAATTGTTTTGCTCACCCAGAGAATTTTTGTTTATCCTCTCCTATCACATTTACTGAACATTGAATTGGTATAAAAAGACTTTCCAAGATTTCAATGACTCCTATAAACCATGACTGTTAATGAATTCTAGAAAATAAAGTATTTTTAAGGAATTAAACAACCAAATTAACAACTCATCTTGCATGTGTACACAAATGAAGTTACCACACAACAGACTTTGAAAGCCTGACACTTACAGCTTTATTCTAGTACTCATGCGTTTATCTCCTTTGTCGCTCTGCCCTGCTTTCATGATCTTCTCACAGAAGAGAATACCCAAGCTCTCTGCGTCCTCCGGTGGAACCAAGAGAATGAGAGATATAATCCCATTGAAGACCATTTCAATGTCTGAAAAAATTAAATAATGTAACAAAATATTTATTAAAGAAAATAGAGAAAAGAGAAAGTTAAAGAAATGTTCTATTTAACGATGAACTCATCATATTTCAACTATGGTTATATGGCATTGAAAATATGGTTAAGGGCCACAGACATAATTAGAGAGGAAACCTGATACTGCCACTCGGACTCCATGAGTTACCCTTTTCAATTAGTAGCAAGGGATCTATTATTATTATGCATCATCCTACACACAGAATAATACATACTATGGCTTTTGTTATACCAGTTGTGGAGCACTAATTCAGGGATGTAGAAAGTACTCGCCTGCTCGCCAAATGCAAGTAAACATTCTGATGGACGAGTTAAAACATGCAACTACCAGTCCGAAGATCTATCTGTCTGTTAGATGTGGTTTGCCACATGATGTTGATCACTTACCAAGTGTTCTTAATAATGTTTTGTCATCTGAAGTGAAGACATGGTATATTATAATATTGTTAATAATATATAATGTTCTATAGACTGACGGACTAACTAAATATTTTCCATTTCTTCACCCCTGCTAGCTGAACAAGAAATATTGAAATGGGTCCACCAATGGGGATTGAACCTAGCAGAATAGAGAATAAAGTCATTAAAGTTCATTTTAAAAATTCCACCTTGTTTTCCACAACTAGTCAGTCATATGTCCGAGTACTGCACTGTGAATTTGAAAACTGATTCGCAAAGTTCTATTACTTAACATGTCAGAATAATGTAGCAACATGATACTGAACAAAATGTTTCATAACCTATGTTGTAAGTTTACATTGAATATGCTTACCATTTTCACTGCTGACCTCTTTCCAACATACTGTACTAGCTTCCACAATGTTTCATAACCTATGTTGTACGTTTACATTGAATAGGCTTACCATTATCACTGCTGACCTCTTTCCAACATACTGTACTAGCTTCCACAATGTTTCATAACCTATGTTGTAAGTTTACATTGAATATGCTTACCATTTTCACTGCTGACCTCTTTCCAACATACTGTACTAGCTTCCACAATGTTTTTCAAATCTGTTAAACTTCCATGTTCGGAGTTTTCTTCTGATATTTCTGCTCCTAGAGACTTGAGATAACTGCGCAATTCAGATGTCTAAAACCAAAAATAATAAAAGTTGAATGGCAAGACATTAAAAAGTTTGTTTGTTTTGCTTATTACACGAGCACATTGATTTATTAATCATTGGCTACTGGATGTCAAACATATGGTCATTTTGACAGTCATAGAGAGGAACCCGCTACATTTTTTCACTAGTAGCAAGGGATATTTTCTAACACTATCCCACATACAGAATAACACATACCAGTTGTGATGCACATGGCTAGAACGAGAAATAGCCCAATCGGCCCACCGATGGGGGTCGATCCTAAACAAACCGTGCATCAGGTGTGCGCTTTACCACTGGCAAGGGTAACAGGTTGTTTTGCTCTTATTACGAGTTCACCCTAGTCGCTCTGGCCAGGGTCGATTCATACCTCTAACCAAGTTGTTTCGCCATAATTTTTATTTTGTTAATAAAGTACATTTATTCATTAATGAATCATAAATTCGTTGATTTTTAGATTTCACACATTGTGGTCTATATTGTGGGTTTATATTTACAGATAAAAATAATGTTATAAATTTTTTTATTTCCAATATCATTAATTACTCAAGCCATATACACATTAATCATTTAATTTATAGTCACACTGCATACTACTGAGTCTGATGTGCTGTGATTTCTTATTAAATATACTACATATGGCGATTTTCCCCAGCGTTCAAACGTCGAGTATAATATGTTGATTTAATATTTGGTAATGAATAATGAATAAACAGAAGAAAAAACCCAACTTCAAAACTATAATAAATATATTTAATTTGGTGTGTGTGTGTGAAACGACTGTAAGAATAAGATTTAGGGCGAACTAACCCTGAGTGAATAAGACTTAGGATGAAACGACCCAGAATCACTGGCAAGACATTAATTCCAATAGATAGAGTAAGAATCTGTCATTTCTGTACCCTTTCCCAAAACCCATTCTGCCTTTTAGCTAAATTAATCAGATCAGCCTAGTAACAAACCTGATGTTTATTGTTTAGAAGTGTTAGCAAAGGTATCAACTATAAAGGCCTCATCTTTGTTGACTTCGTTACTAATTAGACCTAATTTAACTCAAGAATGCAACATAATTTATGACAATAACATGAATGTACCGTATGCTGAAGTTTCTAACACTTAAGTGTCAATTATTCTAGACAAATGGATGGATAAAAATATACAATATGCCCTTTTAAAGCTTTACAGCCTTGTTAAAAGTATAACGGAATTAAAGGACACTGAATTCACAACCCACGTGCCTAAGCCATATGTGTATTTTAAAAACTATTTATGCATGTTTTTAATGCCACTAATGAACGCTGGAACTTGTATTATTGCTCATTTAAACAAACAGCATCACATCACACCTGATCAGATTCAGCAATGTCTATAAAAACGGGAGTTGACATCTCAGTCATTTTGTCCCGGAAAGATTTTCAATGATGGCGATTTGCCAATTTTCTATTCTGTTGCGCTAGGCTTATTTTAGTACAAGAGATACGTATGGACCTTAGACTGGTCTAGTGCCAATAAATTGCACAAAATCATTGGATGCATTCAGACCAATGAAAGATTCTGATACATCGATAGGCGTCTACTGGAGAATAAGACGCGCGTTCACGTGGTTCCTTATGCTTGCAGCTGCATCTATAACCGGTTGCATCACATTTGTTTCGTTTTCAGTTTCTAAGTCCTCCTTGATTGGTATAAATACGGATTGCAGCTCGCAGTCATCTATTGCATCTTCCAGGAAGAACATAGAGCAAGCTATCAGCAGTCATGTCTGACTCAACAAGTAAGTGACTACGTTTATGAAACACAGTACGGTATAAAATATGTCAAATAATTTTTAAAGCAACTTCAAGAAGTTTATGAAATGTAGATGTCTTGTTTTTGTGTAATAGATATGTGTTATGAATCTGTTCACTTCATATTCATGTTTGCAAAAATGTGGTAAATTAGATTAATAATGCTCAATAGTTTTTAAAAAGAAATGTCTGTTTTTGTATGAGTTTTTAATTTTTTTTTTTTATAGATGTGTGATATGTTTACCAATCATGGAATTTTAAATACCAGTATAGTAAGTTCTGTTTAGTGATGTTTTCAAAAATGTATGTTTTTGTACCAAATACTTCCTTGTTAAGGATTCTAGGTTTTAAGTTTAATTTTCAAAAATAAATGTGATGTCTATTTAAATATCTTTTTATAGTAATTATATTTGATATTTAGACCTATATCAGTTACATTTGTTTAAGCATAAGAAATTGTTCAGTGATTTCCACAAAATGTATTTTCAAATTAAATGTTTCCTTGTTGCAGATTCCAGATCATGGGGTTTATACATAGAGCTGTAGGCCCTGCAGTTTTGAAATGAGGGTAGTATTTTGTTTGGTGAGAATGCAGGCTAACAGACACTTGTTTCAGTACCTGGGACCCAAGAAAGAATTTATTGAATGTGAAATAGCTTAATTACGGCTCACCTTGCCCATTGCCAAATTAGTCAATTGCTAATTCTTTTTTAAAGTGGCTACAACATTTCTGTAACTATCTGCCAGTTATTTACTAGGGCAGTTTTTGATGTGGTCTTGGTCTGACCACTCCATTAGATGAGAAAGTTTGTCCTGTTCTAACACTTGCAGGACTGAACAAGCATCTGACAGAAAGGCGACTTGCTGACATTCATCTTTGGGAGTCCTGAATCATGGTAGCTGTCTGCATTAGGGTTTGGGCTTCTGCAGTATACTTGGAACTGTAGGAGCCAGTTCTGAAGGGAACTTCATAAACAAGCTTGATTTTGAACCGTGTCTAGAGTTTGCTGGTTTGTCTTTTCTGTTGTTGGCCAAGTTGTCGAACTATACTCGAGACGAGGTCTTATGGTTCCTTCATATACTCTTTGAGGATGGTCCCTGCTAGTTTCTGCATAATGGTTAGCTTGTGTCTAGATTTTTTTTCTGCTTTTTGGATGTGTGGTATCCAAGTTTGTTTCTTGTCAAAGGTATGTTGTTTCTTCTTCACTCTTTAGTGGAGTAATGACAATTTAATAATTCCCGCTTTTTTTGCTTTAGTGATAGAGTAAAGTGTGGTGGAAGACTGTCTTTGTTGATAACCACACCATTTTTGTGACCATTCTGTCAGCTTGTCTGCTGCTATCTGTATTCTGTAGGTGGCAGTACTAGCATATTCTGCCTTGCACCACATCACCAAGTCCTTAGCATAGAGAGCAGCTAATATTCCTTTGGGGAGTTCTTGTATCAGGTCGTTGATGAAGATCAGAAAGAAGGTGGGTGATACGACTCTTCCCTGTGGGACACCATATCGCAAAAGTACCTTTTTGCTTTCTTTTCTGTCAACTGTGACCCTTGCTCTATGGTTGTAAAGGTATGATTTGATCCATGAGAGCATGTTTCCAATTATTCCACATCTCTGTAACTTGACAATGAGACCATCAGTCCAGACATGAAGCTTCAAAAGTCTTTTTGTAGATCTACCCAGATAGCAAAGACGTGTTTTTTCTTCTGAAATGCATCTTAGACTACTGTGAAACTGTCTGAAGCCTGCTTGCTCGGGAGCCAGGATATTCTTAGTTTCAAGACACCGTTGGAGGCATTGGTTGATTATTCTCTCCATTGCCAAAATGACAACACATCTGGTGAGGCTGATTGAACAGTAGCTGGTAGTAGCATTCTTCTTGTCTTTTCCTTTCTTGTAGACCGAAATCATTGTGACCTGTCTCCAGATTTGTTGAAAGACACCGTCTTCCCAGCTGCGATCAAAAACCTCCAAGTGCTTGTTGATTGCTGCATTGCCAAGATGAGTAAGCACCCCATTGATGGTCATGTCTGGACCTGGTGATTGCTACACTGCCAAGATGAGTAAGCACCCCATTGGTGATCATGTCTGGACCTGGTGATTGCTGCATTGCCAAGATGAGTAAGCAACTCATTCTTGATCATGTCTGGACCTGGTGATTGCTGCATTGCCAAGATGAGTAAGCACCTCATTCGTGATCATGTCTGGACCTGGTGATTGCTGCATTGCCAAGATGAGTAAGCATCTCATTGGTGATCATGTCTGGACCTGGTGATTGCTACACTGCCAAGATGAGTAAGCACCCCATTGGTGATCATGTCTGGACCTGGTGATTTCTGCATTGCCAAGATGAGTAAGCACGTCTGGACCTGGTGATTTTTTCCTCTTGAGTTTCTTTTGTGATACATGTAGCTTTTGTGATACATGTAGCTCATAGATTGTGATCAGTCAATGCATGGGTTCTGTTGGTGAAGCATTTCTTGTTATCTCCCTTTGTTCTTTTCTTGTTTCTCGCTGCTGCTCAGCACTGACATGTATGCTTCCCTGCTCTTCATAATTGTCAGCTAGGCGATTAGCTGCTCGTGGTTGATATCTCTTCCTTTGACTTGCAAAGCCTTGATGAGAGTACTTGTACGATGTCTAAAGAGCCCCCATTTGGCCTTGTTATAGTCCCAGCATGGAAGTTCAGGATCAATATTAACTTTTTGTTGACAATAAGAATTACTGACTTGTTATCACTGCCTTCAAACTGCTCACTCACAAATTAAAATAAAATAAGCACTTTTTTGCGGGGTTTTTTTTTTTTATTATTATCTTTTTTTGTGAAGCAACTGCCCATTTGTGGACCCCCCTCCCCCATTATTTACATCCCTTAATATTTTTTTTTTTTTTTTAGTTCACCTATTCAGTCGGACAAGTTATTTGAACAATTATATTTAATTGTCCTGCACCCCAAATGACGTGTTCTCAACAAGCAGACTTGTTTTAACAGAGAGCCATGCCACATTCTTTGAAACATTTTTATATACCATTTGGGGTGGGATGTAGCCCAGTGGTAAGCACTCGCTTGATGCGCGGTCAGTTTGGGATTGATCCCCATCGGTGGGCCCATTGGACTATTTCTTGTCCCAGCCAGTGCACCACGACTGGTATATCACAGGCTGTGGTATGTGCTATTCTTTCTGTGAGATTGTGCATATGAAAGATCCCTTGCTACTAATGGAAAAAAAATGTAGCATGGTAAGGAAGGAAGGAAATGTTTTAATTAACGATGCACTAAACACATTTTATTTATGGTTATATGGCATCGGACATGTGAATAAGGACCATGCAAATATGGATAGAGGAAACCCGCTGTCTCCACTTCATGGGCTACACTTTTCAATTAGCAGCAAGGGATCTTTTATATGCACCATCACACAGACAGGACAACACATACCACGGCCTTTGAGATACCAGTCATGGTGCACTGGCTGGAGCAAGAAATAGTCCAATGAGTCCATTAACGGGGATTGATCCCAGACCGACTGTGCATCAAGTGAATGCTATACTGCTGGGCTATGTCCTGCCTTGTAACACCGAGCTACATATTACATATACATATTATTGTTTTTATTTCCAGGTAAGATGAAGAGAACTCAACCTTCGTGGATGCCACCTAGCGGATCTGGAGAAACCAAACTCAAGCTGTATAACAGTTTGACTCGGCAGAAGGTAAGTGGTGTCTCTCTCTATATTTACAGTGTCTTGCATTCCTCCCTATACTGAAAGAATATAATGGCCATTTAAAGCAAAGAAAATGTTTTATTTAACGACGTACTCAACACATTTTATTTACAGTTATATAGCGTAGGACATATGGTTAAAGACCATACAGATATTGAGAGGAAACCCGCTGTCGCCACTTCATGGACTACTCTTTTCGATTAGCAGCAAGGGATCTTTTATGTGCACCATCCCACAGATAGGATAACACATACCACTGCCTTTGATATACCAGTCGTGGTGCACTGGCTGGGACGAGAAATGGCCCAATGGGCCCACCAACGGGGATCGATCCCAGACCAACTGCGCATCAAGTTAAAGCAAAGTGATAATCTAAATTAACCTTGTCATATGACATACATAATGTGTATGTCTGGCTTGATGTTCATCTTGCCTTTTAAATTGCTTACACTGTTCTTTGAATTTTATTAATTCATGTCAGTAGCTAAAACATTAATTAATGATAAAACACAGTTCTTTGACAAGACAAATGTGGCATCTTAGCTGAAATGAGATTACATGTAATGATCATGTTATTTTATATGATATATCATACATGTAATGATCATGTTATTTTATATGATATATCATGTACATGAAACCTTTACTTTTTCTAATTGAGCATCTGGGGCCGGGATGTAGTCCAGTGGTAAAGTGTTCGCTTGATGCGCAGTCGGTCTGGGATCTATCCCCTTAGGTGGGCCCATTGGGCTATTTCTTGGTCCAGCCAGTGTACCACGACTGGTATAGCAAAGGCCATAGTATGTGTTATCCTGTCTGTGGGATGGTGCATATAAAAGATCCCTTGCTGCTAATCTAAAAGAGTAGCCATGAAGTGACAATAGCGGGTTTCCTCTCTCAATATCTATGTGGTCCATAACCACATGTCCAGTGCCTTATAAACGTAAATAAAAATGTTGAGTGCGTCGTTAAATAAAACATTTCCTTCCTTGTAGATCAACTATAGCAGGTGAAAAGTTTCAAATATACCTCATTCTTTTATATATTTTTTTCGTACTTCTCTTATTGGATTTCAGGATGAAAACAATAACCAATTAATGATGTGGAATATTGGCTTTATCCTGTTTTGGTTGAATTATGAACATTATACAGCAACACTTTACAGAGTTCACCATTCTTAACTTCATGGGATTATGTTAATGTCCTATGTCATGAAGGAGTTATTCTTTATATATGTTCATGTATTCTAACATTGTGGTCAAGGTGCATCAGCTTTTGACACAGGTTTCTGAGAGTTGCTGTAAATTTGAATGTTAAAAACACACACAGCTTGGTCTACATTAACACACAACTTCCATTTCTACTGTAGGTGAAATCTCTCTAAATTTTTCTTGTCCTATCAATTTTTTAAATTTTTAATTTAAAAAAAAAGTCAAGTAATATTCAAGTGGTCTTTCACTGGGCAGCAAAACATTTGCTTGATTAACACAAAACTGCCAAACATATTGCATTAAATTCATGAATAAATGATCGTTTGTCAATGTACTGTAATTTTTGGTTAACTTGTCTCGTTTGACCAGTTGTGAGAAGAATTTACTTACCCAACACCCATCCTGGGAAAGTGAGACAAGCGTTTATGTATTGTAATTCCCTACAGTATTGTACAAAGTCAGATATTTTTATATTTAAGTTATACCGGCTCCAGGAAGCCTATGTGATCACACAATTTAAACCTGCATACCTTTCAGGGTATAATAATAGATTAGTGCCAGATAAAAGTTATTTTTAATTAATTAAATTGCCTTATTTTTTAAATACACAATGTTCAGTAGTCAGCTGCCTATTTCAGTTTTAAAGCAGTGGCGATTCTAGAGAATTTTTTCTTGAGGTATTTGCATTTAAAAAATGACACTTAATTTTGTGTAAATTCATCCAAAGTCTGTTGTCTATGTTGCTAATTGGGGTACATATAGTCTGTTGTCTATGTTGCTAATTGGGGTACATATAGTCTGTTGTCTATGTTGCTAATTGGGGTACATATAGTCTGTTGTCTATGTTGCTAATTGGGGTACATATAGTGCTTTTGGTGGTTGTACTCTGTCCAATGCAAGTGTTTCCCTGTGGATCCAGCCCTGAGAATGTAATGATGGGCGTATATATTAATATGTAAGTCTCAAGTCCATAACACCATTACATGTAATCAAGTTCTCTTCTTATGCATATTATTTCAGTGTTTATATTCTTTGACATGTACAATCACTTATAGATGTTTTATGCAGCATTTTATTTTCAGATAAACATACTTTTTGTTTTATGGTGACTCAGTCTTTCAGGATTTTTTTATATTCTAGTTGTGAGTGTTGATAATTACAGTGTACTACACGTGTTTAGCAGAGAGGAGTTGTAAATGAACAAACCAGCTGTTTACTTTGTGGGGTTTATATTGTTCAGTATTCTGAACCAGGCATTCTTATTGTATAAGACTTGTGAAATGAAGATAGGACATATTTCGTGTATTTGAGGCCGTTATGTATACAGTTTCATGTTTTTAACGATGGCTTCACATATCTTTGTGTAATTAAATGTAATAATCAAAAGATACAAATTACAAAATAGTTCAATAATGATTGAGTATTTGAACATTTGACTAGTTTGTAACGTTCATAGATCACATTGTAGACATTAATATCTAATCATATGTACTGCCTCCAGGTCGTACCCTGGGGGCTAGTTCTGGTGGAAGCAGATTGAGAATTCAATGTTCTAGACAGCCGTTCATGTTTCTGCCAGCCATGCTACCCACCACCTGTATGTTGCTGTGTTCATGTACTAGTAATTCATCTCGTATTACGCACCTCATCTTTATTCCTTTGGCAAATTTTGGCTTTGATACATTTTTGTAACTACATGTGCTGTCTGTTTTTTTCACAATTTCAATTTTTAAAATTATTATTATTATTATTATTATTTAAAAAACCAACAATGTGCAGTCATTTCTTGAGAAGACAAGTGCAGAAATCTAGTAATTTTTAATTTTAAAAATGGATTTGTGAGTTGTCTCCCTTAGACCAGCAATGCAGTGTCAACTAATTTTTTTTACAGTTTCATGGTTGATTAAATCTAGCTGTGTGTATAATTAATTTTTTATATATGGTGGCAGTTAGTATGCTGTTTTAATTCCAAACCATTTAAAATGTCAGCATTTAGTGGAGTATGAAAACAGTAATACAGAGCAAAATGTATAGTGGGTATGATATGTGTATGTATATATAAGATTTATTTTACAACATGTATGGGAAAATTGTTCTAAATTAGACTTAGAAAGAATAAATAAATTACAAAAAAGAACAGCACATATTATTTATGACAAATCACCTGATGATTCAACTGATTTACTTTTTGATGAACTAAAGTGGCTAAAAATAAACAGAAGAGTTGAATATCAAAAAGCCATTCTTGTATATAAAACACTAAATGGACTTGCTCCTCAGTACCTCAGAGACCTGTTCAATCCAATATCATCAATTTATGAACTTCGCTCCATTGATGATGGAAATATGTTAGCTCCACGACCAAAAATAGAGCACTACAAGAAAAGCTTTCAATTTTCTGGAGTTGGTATCTGGAAGAGTTTACCTAATGTTGTTAAAAAAAAGTACTAGTTTAAATGTATTTAAAAAAAATGTTTATAAACACTTCTTAGAAACATGATTGCTCTACTACATAATTATGTCTTAATATCTTTTATGGTTGTATATATTGTACATACATGTATGGTTTTGTTAGTTTTTATTCTTAATAATTAATATGTTATAGTTATTATTATTGTTATAATTAGTAAGAAGGCCTCAGGGGAGAATAGTCTAGAACTAACTGAGTTACCTTCTATAAATAAAGATTGTATTATTATTATTATTATTGTTATTATTGTTATAATTAGTAAGAAGGCCTCAGGGGAGAATAGTCTAGAACTAACTGAGTTACCTTCTATAAATAAAGATTGTATTATTATTATTATTATTGTTATTATTGTTATAATTAGTAAGAAGGCCTCAGGGGAGAATAGTCTAGAACTAACTGAGTTACCTTCTATAAATAAAGATTGTATTATTATTATTATTATGTGAATAACAAAAACAGTTTCAAGGCACTGGCCCTAGTTATTAGACAGTAGAAAATATATTCAGCTATTACAGCATGTTTTATTTAGAGAATAACTAACGAGCTACGAGGAATTAAGAATTATCTGTCCCGAGTGAATGAATGTTGTAAACATGAGCCTTTATTCACGAGGGACAGATAATTTGTAATTTGTGGCAGCAAGTTAGTTTTTCTCTTTATTACCCAATGTCACTTTTAACTGGTTTCTAATATAAAAAGTCCTTTGCTGTCTACAACAAAGCCATGGTCCATTACGTCATATACTCTTACATGTATTACACGACGTAACATTAATTTTACAGTCAAATGTTTACAATACAAAATAATACGACTGGTTGTATTATAAAATAATTATTTTTCTATGCTACTGAAGCTGCTGCTTATAAAAATATACCATTTCATATTTATGAAACAAATGAGTCAAAAATGTTCTGTTAATCATTGTAGATTGTATAACGTATACATCTGACTCATGAATGGAAACATATGAATTAAAGTGAAGTTCCGGCCATGGCAAACAACCAACCAAACGTCATCATTTTTACGTCAACCTGTAGAATCAATCTGTACACTGTACAGATATTGAAAAACCTATTAGCCCGTATATTTGAGCCCATATGGGTAATAATCTTATTTATCATATAATAGCTTACATTTTCAGTGCAATCAAAGTATGTGATATTTTTCACATCACATACTTTAACAATTTGATAACTTTGCAAATTAGATGTAAATTAATGGAGGTCACGGCACTAGGTTTATTGACATTTAAGCAAACGCACATGGGTGAAACTCCATAATTGACGCATACATTCATAGTCATCAAATAAAAACATTTCAATAGCAATTTTACACTGAAAGCTGTCCAGCATTCAGAAAACAAAAAACATCATTCGAGTTTGACGTCATTTATATTAAAAAATACACCGCGCCACATATCCTTATGTCATTTGAATATCGCGTAATGGCTGACTGGAATTAAAGTTGCGTGTACAGTTTACAAAAACATGTTATATTAAGCTTGAGATTATATGATAAAGAGATTATTACCCTTGTGTATTTCGGTATCGTCAATATCATATATTAGGAATAAAAATATCGTATTATGCTCGCCAGAGGCTCGCATAATACAATTTTTATTCCTAATATATGATACTGACGATACCGAAAAACACTTTGGTAATAACCTCTATATATTACACATTACTTACTTACTACTTCTTGTTTAAATGATCAGTTGTGACGAATCTAATGTACTTCAGGTCATTCTGATTGTAGTAGCTCAAAATGATCCATCCATCCATCCATCCATCAAAAAAAACCCCACCCATCCATCCATCTACCCAAACCTGTTTGTTCGTTTGTTTGTTCATTCGTTTGTTTGTTCATTTGTTTGTTTGTTTATTTGTTCATCCATTACAGTCCCCATGCAGTACACAGTGGACACTGAAGTTGTATAGGTATTTTGTACTTGCCCCCATCAATCCCGTTTTCATTCTCTTATCTGAGATATTTCCAGTTTTCCTCTATCCAGCACCACGTTCGAGTCCCTGTCTCTTCCAATACAAGTTATTTTTCTCTCATGGCCATTCATGCCACACCCTTTCTATTCTTCATTACCATTTTCCCTATAGATTTATGGTCTCTTCACAAATGGTGATATTTTCAGATAGAGAGCCACGGTGATGGCTCCCAACGTATACATGCTCATATACTAATATATATATATATAAATATATATATATATACATACATACATACATCTACATCTACATCTACATCTACATCTACATCTACATCTACATCTACATCTACATAAATACATACATCTACATATATACATACATATATATATATATAGTGATGCATTCATGCATCATAGTTAACTTGGATGCAATAAAAGCTAATTTTATTTTAATTTGGAAAAATAATTTCATGTAATGATCAATATTTTAAATAAATATTAAATTAACTGTTGGAAAAAAGTTATATTTTTTTAAGGTAGATAAAATTAAAAGTTAATGGTTAGTTAAAACCTTGCATTAAATTTAATGCCTATAGGGTTAAAAATAGTGTATCAGTTGTGTTTTCCTTTCCAGAACGTGGTATGCATTTGTGTCTATTAATATTGTGCTGTAATTTTATCATGGCCTATTTTTATTAATAGTTTGATATTACTGAAAAATCAATGCAGTAAGGTTAGGTACAAGTATTTGTAGTATTTATAAAATATTAACCTGACCTGAAGTAATCCTTGTAAACCGAAAGGGAGGAAATGTGTTTCTAGGTACATGGATTTCAAACTGAAACAAAAGCCAACCTTGCATTAACCGTAATGCCTTTGCACCTAAGACAATGCATTGAATGCATCCTGGTTTTCCGTATACCGCATGCATCTGTATCCATTAATCTATTTTAATTCTATTACAGCCCATTTATTAATAGTTTCATATGACTGCATCATATACATGTATTATGTTGCAGTCCATAAAATATCTTCATCAATATTTCCTTCGTTTGGTAGTACATTTTCATTAGGGCTGTTCTGTAATTGATTATATGTCAGAGTAGGAGGCAGGGGGAGGTGGAGGTGAAATGCATTTTTTAGTAAATCTGCCACCTACAGAATATAGTTTTATTTAAACCAAATATACTTGTACCGAGAATAAAGCTGCAAGAGGGTGTTTTTTGGGGGGGTTTAACGATACCTCTAGAGCACATTGATTTATTAATCATTGGCTATTGGATGTCAGAGATTTGACAATTTTGACATTTAGTCTTAGAGAGAAACCTGCTACATTTTTCCATTAGTAGCAAGGGATCTTTTAAATGCACCATCCCACACACAGGATAGCACATACCGCATCCTTTGATATACCAGTCGTGGTGCACTAGCTGGGACAGGAACTAGCCCAGTGGGCCTACTGAAGGGGATCGATCATAGACTGACCACACAGACGAGTGCTTTCCCACAGGGTTACGTCCTGCCCCCAAAATGCTGCAAGGTATGAAATAATTATTATGATGCTTCCTGCCTCCCCCCATGTAATGAATGTGGAACATCTCCTCCCCCGTGTAATGAATGTGGAACATCTCCCCCCATGTAATGAATGTGGAACAGCTCCTCCCCTCATGTAATGAATGTGGAACAGCTCCCGCCATGTAATGAATGTGGAACAGCTCCCCCATATAATGAATGTGGAACAGCTCCTCCCCCCATGTAATGAATGTGGAACAGCTCCTCCCCCCATGTAATGAATGTGGAACAGCTCCTCCCCCCATGTAATGAATGTGGAACAGCTCCTCCCCCCATGTAATGAATGTGGAACAGCTCCTCCCCCCATGTAATGAATGTGGAACAGCTCCTCCCCCCATGTAATGAATGTGGAACAGCTCCTCCCCCAATGTAATGAATGTGGAACAGCTCCTCCCCCATATAATGAATGTGGAACAGCTCCTCCCCCCATGTAATGAATGTGGAACAGCTCCCCTATATAATGAATGTGGAACAGCTCCTCCCCCATGTAATGAATGTGGAACAGCTCCTCCCCCCATGTAATGAATGTGGAACAGCTCCCCTATATAATGAATGTGGAACAGCTCCCCTATATAATTAATGTGGAACAGCTCCTCCCCCATGTAATGAATGTGGAACAGCTCCTCCCCATATAATGAATGTGGAACAGCTTCTCCCCCGTGTAATGAATGTGGAACAGCTCCTCCCCCATGTAATGAATGTGGAACAGCTCCTGCGCCATGTAATGAATGTGGAACATCTCTTCTCCCCATGTAATGAATGTGGAACAGCTCCTCCCCCATGTAATGAATGTGGAACAGCTCCTCCCCATGTAATGAATGTGGAACAGCTCCTCCCCATGTAATGAATGTGGAACAGCTCCTCCCCCATGTAATGAATGTGGAACAGCTCCTCCCCCATGTAATGAATGTGGAACATCTCTTCTCCCCATGTAATGAATGTGGAACATCTCTTCTCCCCATGTAATGAATGTGGAACAGCTCCTCCATGTAATGAATGTGGAACAGCTCCTCCCCATGGAATGAATTTGGAACAGCTCCTCCCCAATGTAATGAATGTGGAACAGCTCCTCCCCCATGTAATGAATTTGGAACAGCTCCTCCCCAATGTAATGAATGTGGAACAGCTCCTCCCCATGTAATGAATGTGGAACAGCTCCTCCCCCATGTAATGAATGTGGAACAGCTCCTCCCCATGTAATGAATGTGGAACAGCTCCTCCCCCATGTAATGAATGTGGAACAGCTCCTCCCCATGTAATGAATGTGGAACAGCTCCTCCCCATGTAATGAATGTGGAACAGCTCCTCCCCATGTAATGAATGTGGAACAGCTCCTCCCCCATGTAATGAATGTGGAACAGCTCCTCCCCATGTAATGAATGTGGAACAGCTCCTCCCCCATGTAATGAATGTGGAACAGCTCCTCCCCATGTAATGAATGTGGAACAGCTCCTCCCCATGTAATGAATGTGGAACAGCTCCTCCCCCATGTAATGAATGTGGAACAGCTCCTCCCCCATGTAATGAATGTGGAACATCTCTTCTCCCCATGTAATGAATGTGGAACATCTCTTCTCCCCATGTAATGAATGTGGAACAGCTCCTCCTCCATGTAATGAATGTGGAACAGCTCCTCCCCCATGTAATGAATTTGGAACAGCTCCTCCCCAATGTAATGAATGTGGAACAGCTCCTCCCCATGTAATGAATGTGGAACAGCTCCTCCCCCATGTAATGAATGTGGAACAGCTCCCCTATATAATGAATGTGGAACATCTCTTCTCCCCATGTAATGAATGTGGAACAGCTCCTCCCCCATGTAATGAATGTGGAACAGCTCCTCCCCCATGTAATAAATGTGGAACAGCTCCCCTATATAATGAATGTGGAACAGCTCCTCCCCCATGTAATGCATGTGGAACATCTCTTCTCCCCATGTAATGAATGTGGAACAGCTCCTCGCCCATGTAATGAATGTGGAACAGCTTCCCCATGTAATGAATGTGGAACAGCTTCCCCCATGTAATGAATGTGGAACAGCTCCTCGCCCATGTAATGAATGTGGAACAGCTCCCCTACATAATGAATGTGGAACAGCTTCCCCCATGTAATGAATGTGGAACAGCTCTTCTCCCCATGTAATGAATGTGGAACAGCTCCTCCCCCCATGTAATGAATGTGGAACAGCTCCTCCCCCCCATGTAATGAATGTGGAACAGCTCCCCTATATAATAAATGTGGAACAGCTTCTCCCCCGTGTAATGAATGTGGAACAGCTCCTCCCCATGTAATGAATGTGGAACAGCTCCTCGCCCATGTAATGAATGTGGAACAGCTCCCCTATATAATGAATGTGGAACAGCTCCTCCCCCATGTAATGCATGTGGAACATCTCTTCTCCCCATGTAATGAATGTGGAACAGCTCCTCGCCCATGTAATGAATGTGGAACAGCTCCTCCCCATGTAATGAATGTGGAACAGCTCCTCCCCATGTAATGAATGTGGAACAGCTCCTCCCCCATGTAATGAATGTGGAACAGCTCCTCCCCCATGTAATGAATGTGGAACATCTCTTCTCCCCATGTAATGAATGTGGAACATCTCTTCTCCCCATGTAATGAATGTGGAACAGCTCCTCCTCCATGTAATGAATGTGGAACAGCTCCTCCCCCATGTAATGAATTTGGAACAGCTCCTCCCCAATGTAATGAATGTGGAACAGCTCCTCCCCATGTAATGAATGTGGAACAGCTCCTCCCCCATGTAATGAATGTGGAACAGCTCCCCTATATAATGAATGTGGAACATCTCTTCTCCCCATGTAATGAATGTGGAACAGCTCCTCCCCCATGTAATGAATGTGGAACAGCTCCTCCCCCATGTAATAAATGTGGAACAGCTCCCCTATATAATGAATGTGGAACAGCTCCTCCCCCATGTAATGCATGTGGAACATCTCTTCTCCCCATGTAATGAATGTGGAACAGCTCCTCGCCCATGTAATGAATGTGGAACAGCTTCCCCCATGTAATGAATGTGGAACAGCTTCCCCCATGTAATGAATGTGGAACAGCTCCTCGCCCATGTAATGAATGTGGAACAGCTCCCCTACATAATAAATGTGGAACAGCTTCCCCCATGTAATGAATGTGGAACAGCTCTTCTCCCCATGTAATGAATGTGGAACAGCTCCTCCCCCCATGTAATGAATGTGGAACAGCTCCTCCCCCCATGTAATGAATGTGGAACAGCTCCCCTATATAATAAATGTGGAACAGCTTCTCCCCCGTGTAATGAATGTGGAACAGCTCCTCCCCATGTAATGAATGTGGAACAGCTCCTCGCCCATGTAATGAATGTGGAACAGCTCCTCCCCCATGTAATGAATGTGAAACAGCTCCTCCCCCATGTAATGAATGTGGAACAGCTCCTCCCCCATGTAATGAATGTGGAACAGCTCCTCCCCATGTAATGAATGTGGAACAGCTCCTCCCCCATGTAATGAATGTGGAACAGCTCCTCCCCCATGTAATGAATGTGGAACATCTCTTCTCCCCATGTAATGAATGTGGAACATCTCTTCTCCCCATGTAATGAATGTCGAACAGCTCCTCCCCATTAATAAATGTGGAACAGCTCCTCCCCCCATGTAATGAATGTGGAACAGCTCCTCCCCCATGTAATGAATGTGGAACATCTCTTCTCCCCATGTAATGAATGTGAAACAGCTCCTCCCCCATGTAATGAATGTGGAACAGCTCCTCCCCCCATGTAATGAATGTGGAACAGCTCCTCCCCCATGTAATGAATGTGGAACATCTCTTCTCCCCATGTAATGAATGTGGAACAGCTCCTCCCCCATGTAATGAATGTGGAACAGCTCCTCCCCATGTAATGAATGTGGAACAGCTCCTCCCCATATAATGAATGTGGAACAGCTCCTCTCCCATGTAATGAATGTGGAACAGCTCCTCCCCCATGTAATGAATGTGGAACAGCTCCTCCCCCATATAATGAATGTGGAACAGCTCCTACCCCAAGTAATGAATGTGGAACAGCTCCTCCCCCATGTAATGAATGTGGAACAGCTCCTCCCCCCATGTAATGAATGTGGAACAGCTCCTACCTGAGTGTTCAGTGCTTTTCTACACAGCCAGTGAGTTCATTACTGGCCGTTTCATCACATTCCTAATCAATACGCGTTTGGCTGGGTATACCCGGGTATACACTGTAGATCTCATCTTGCTGGGTTTGTCATTAGAACCGCGTTCAATAATTCACATTGTTCCCCGCTTTGATCTGTCGTGATCGGGAATTTCAAAGAAGCTGCACACAGATAAAACCTGATTTTGGCTCATAAAAAGTCATATTTTCGGATTAGAAAGTATTTATCACACAGGTTTCAAGTATATGGCCATCGAGGGAGCGTTCCCGAGAGATGGCGCATCGTCAGGGTTTATGGCACAATCCTGGTCATTTTGGTGGTGCCAACATTAGAGATATTATTACAAATCACTCAGTGTAAACCGGAGTTAATTCATAGGTTTTCGTGTGTTATGTGGTTGCTATGGTAATAAAAGTGGCAATAGAAACAGCACAATACCAAAAGGAAAATGGGGGGAAGAAAGGAATATTTGTTTAACAGCAGCACCTTATACATTGTAGCACTTTTTAAAAACTATAGCTACATGTTTTTGGTGTCTAACATATGTTTATTAAAACACTTGGTACAAAGATAGGAAACCTACTGTCACCACACAGGCTATTCTTTCCAAAAGGCAGCAAGGGATCTTTTATACCTTCCCAATGGCCTCAGTGGGGTCGTGGTCAAGCCATCGGACATAAGACTGGTATGTACAGGGTTCGCAGCCCGGTACTGGCTCCCACCCAGAGCGAGTTTTAACGACTCAGTGGGTAGGTGTATGACCACTACATCTTCTTCTCTCTTACTAACCACTAACAACTAACCCACTGTCCTGGACAGACATCCCAGATAACTGAGGTATATGCCCAGGACAGCATGCTTGAACCATAATTGGATATAAGCACAAAAATAAATTGAAATTGAAATAAAATGAATACACCTTCCCATAAACAGGACAGACATGTGATTAGGATGGAAAAAAAATCAAATGTCCATTAAGGGCAATCAACATTGTGATCCTACACATTTGAGCAAGCACTCTTACCACCGAACCATACCCCACTGGAATACACTTGATAGATTTCTGTGTGCTTGGTTTTAATAATACATGTACATGTAGTCAATATTTTACCTCATTTCCAATTCAGAACTGTTATTATTTTTGTTAAAGTTTTTTTTTTTTAATAACACAACTAGAGCACATTGATATATTAATGATCAGCTATTGGATGTCAAACATTTGGTAATTTGTGATGTATAGTCTTAGAGAGGAAACCCACTACATTTTTTTCCATTAGCAGCAAGGGATCTTTTATATGCACTTTTCCATTTATTAAATTGTTAAGCTACATATACCTCCATTATTATAAAATTACTCTGTGTATTATAATTGAATATCACTGAACCACAGAGTGGGCAGGAATCTTAAGATGATAATAAATCTTACGGTGATAATAAATATTAAGGTAATTAGGAATCTTATGGTGATCAGGAATCTTATGGTGATCAGGAATCTTAAGGTGATCAGGAATCTTAATGGTGAATAGGAATCTTATGGTGATGAGGAATCTTATGGTGATGAGGAATCTTATGGTGATCAGAAATCTAAGGTGAATAGGAATCTTAAGGTGATCGGGAATCTTAAGGTGATTGGGAATCTTAAGGTGATTGGGAATCTTATGGTGATGAGGAATCTTATGGTGATGAGGAATCTTATGGTGATCAGAAATCTAAGGTGATCAGAAATCTAAGGTGAATAGGAATCTTAAGGTGATCGGGAATCTTAAGGTGATCGGGAATCTTATGGTGATTGGGAATCTTAAGGTGATCAGGAATCTTTTGGTGATCAGGAATCTTATGGTGGTTAGAAATCTTATGGTAATTAGGAATCTTAAGGTGTTACGGTGATCAGGAATCTTAATGTGATCAAGAATCTTACAGTGATTATGAATCTTAAGGTGATCAGGAATCTTAAGGTGATTAGGAATCTTATGGTGGTCAGGAATCTTAGTGATTATAAATCTTAAGGTGATCAGAAATCGTAAGGTGATCAGGAATCTTACGGTGATCAGGAATCTTATGGTGATCAGGAATCTTATAGTGGTCAGGAATCTTAAGGTGATCAGAAATCTTATGGTGATCAGGAATCTTATGGTGGTCAAGAATCTTAAGGTGATCAGGAATCTTATGGTGATTAGGAATCTTACGGTGATTAGGAATCTTACGGTGCATAGGAATCTTATTGTAAATGGGAATCTTAAGGTGATCAAGAATCTTAAGATGATCAGGAATCTTATGGTAATTGGGAATCTTAAGGTGATCAAGAATCTTAAGGTAAATGGGAATCTTAAGGTGATCAAGAATCTTAAGGTGATCAGGAATCTTAAGGTGAATTTACTTTTTACGGTTATTTCACAGCGGCTGGCCACATACGTTATGCATTTCACATATCCAGCGTGAATGCTCTTGTTGGAAACCGTTTACATTAATTTATGTAGTCTCACTGCATGCACACACCACATCCAGTATTAATAAGTCCTTAACCTGATCACAAATGTTGAAAAATAACCAATAAAAATAAGAAATAAGAAAAAATGTATTCTGTTTTCTTTAAAATTAAATGTACAACATTCATAGTTATATTAAAAAACAAACAAAAAACAAATGTTATAGACATTGCAAACATTTTTTATTCATGAGTATGTACTGTAAATATATTTACAAAAATTCAGCATGAGTTGTGATAGTTTTAAAAGAAAACAAAAACCAAGTGCAGTAGAATGATGAAATAATCAATTTGTATGTCTCAAATATTTAATACTTAAATCATCGTAGTATATATTGTAGATGAGAGAGAGAGAGAGAGAGAGAGAGAGAGAGAGAGAGAGAGAGAGAGAGAGAGAGAGAGAGAGAGAGAGAGAGAGAGAGAGAGAGAGACAGACAGACAGACAGACAGACACACACAGAGAAAGAGTAAGAGAGAAAGAGAGACAGAGAGACAGACAGAGATAGAGACAAAGATAGACATAGAGAGACAGAGATAGAAAAACAGACGGAGAGAAAGAGGAGAGAACAAAAACCCACCCAACCCATCGCCATTTTACAGACAAAACAACACAGCCTATTGCCATTTTTCATCCTTAATGGCTACAAATTGATTACTTTGTAACTACTGTCAACATCATGTATGTTAATGAAAGAAAAGATTATCTGAAAAGGTGTGGTAATATAATGTAGAAACAAGTTGAGAAACGTTTTTGAGTACAATTCATGTATCTCATGGTGCGCTGTGTCATGATGTTAATTTCACTAAAACTGCATTTGAATGTGACCTAAATGTTCATTGTACATTGTAAAGTGGATCTTATCCCTAGTAAAAATAATTGAAGAATGGCATTAATTGGGAGGGTGGCAGGAATACTAACAAAAGTTAATGCTAAAATAAAATATATACTTGATGTTCGAGCTTTAAAAGATGTGATGAAATAAAGGGTTTGTCTCAACTATTTAATAGTTAGAACAAGTAATAATACAATTTACATCTCAAATTAACTAATTTGTGGATTAATCTACTTATATTTACATATATACCCCCAAAATAAGGTAATTTTCCAAAGAAAGATAAATAAATGACAAACAAATCTTTTTAAAATGATGTGGAAATAATAGTAATGTCTACATAAACAAAATTAAAGGGTGAAACATATAGTGAAACCCATCAAAATTGGACTCATTTCATTTTAACTTATTTTCGTGCTTATATTCAATTAAATTTCAAGCACACTGTCCTGGGCACACACCTCAGCTATCTGGGCTGTCTGTCTAGGACAGTGGGTTAGTTGTTAGTTGGTTAGTTGTCAGTGAGAGAGAAGAGGGTGCAGTGGCCTTACACCTACCCATTAAGCCCTTAAGAACTCACTCTGGGTTGGAGCAGGTACTGGGCTACGAACACTGTACCTACCAGCCTGTAGTCCGATGGCTTATCCACTGCGCCACCGAGGCCAGTATCACAGTATCAATCATTATGGTTCCATTAATTGTTTTGAATATCACCAAAGCTGATTACTCAGCTAAGTTGTGTGTAGTCATTGTAACAGGTAAACGTAGTTGATGTTTTTGGTGACAAGTAACAATGAATCAATTAGCAGCTTGGTTTACATGTCAGTTTTAAGAATGTCAGGCCATCCTGTGAAACACCATTGTATTGATTGCCATAAATGCACCATCTTATTTTTAACTGGTCTTGTAATTAACAGTTTTGTCACTTTTTAAAAGAAAAAACATAATAATAAAGAATTAAAACCTCAGGAGACGGAAAGCTCCCTAAAACAGGACTTTTTACTTGGCCATATGAGTGTCCAGTTTAAAGGGGTTTCACTGTATGACAGCAATGGGTCTTCTTTTCCATTTGCATCTGATTCAGTATAAATCTGTCAAGTGAATAAAAATGAATTTTGATATCCTGCCAATTCACATAGCTTTATTTTGTATCGTGTACAATTATGCAACAGTTTTACACATATTTAAATTCAGGAACAACACTTTTTTGTTCAAATACAATAGTAATAAAAAGTAATAAACAGATTTCATATCATTTCTGAAATTTTAAGCAAATTGATGAAAAAAAATGGTGGTGATTTATTAACCAATAATTTTACTACAAGGTGTCATGTATTGTATACTAGTGGAAAAAAGTAACTGTGTAACCTAAAAAATCGGATGAAAATAAAACCGCTCAATATTTTAGCCTGATGTTTTGTACATGTTACCAGTGAACGCACCGCCACACAATAGCTGGGTCAATGCCGTATTTGCATGTGCAGTTTTGCTTCTGGGACATGAACATGTTTTTCCCATTTTTTTCTCCCAACATGTTACTTTTCAAGTTTTTGTCGACTTTTCAACTGTCGGGTCATTGCATGCCAACCGGGGGTACAGAAAAGCAGGTTATTTCTGTTGAAAATTGTAGCAGAGCAATGCCCAGGCTAAACGAAAATGACCGCCTTCGCGCAATTGGCATGATCCAGGCTGGTATGCGCCATAGCGCTGTCGCTACGCAATTTGGTGTACACATAAACAGTATTGAGGCTTTGTGGAGACGTTATCAACATGTTGGTAATGTCAGAGACCAACAACGTGCAGGCCGTCCACGTGTGACGTCACGACAGCAGGACAACCACATCAGACTCGTGCACCTCAGGAATCGATTCCAAACACGGCAAGTCTGACAGCGCGGACCATTCCTGGATTGCGTGCCATTAATCCCAGAACTGTACGGAATCGATTACGTGAACATGGTATCCGTCCGCAACGCCCGGCTGTCCGTTCAGTTTTGCTAAGACGTCATCGTGTAGCACGTTTGGCTTGGTGTAGAAGACACTTGCACTTTAATCGCCGTGACTGGGCGGGCATACTGTTTACGGACGAGTCCAGGTTTCACTTGGACAGCAGTGACGGCCGTTCAAGAGTGTATCGTCGTGTTGGAGAACGTTTTAGTGACGCCTGTGTTGTGGAGCGATGTGCATTTGGCAGAGGCAGTGTCATGGTTTGGGGTGGCATCACGTCAACTGGATGAACACCTCTTGTGGTCATCGATGGCAATTTGAACGCTGTACGCTACCGTGATGACATTATTCAGGCTCACGTCATCCCATTTGTGCAAGGACAGCAACGTCACATCACGCTTCAGCATGACAATGCTAGACCTCACGTCGCCCGGGTGGTAATGGATTTTCTAGCACAGCAGAACATCGATGTGTTGCAGTGGCCTGCGGTCTCATCCGATCTTGCACCAATCGAGCACGTCTGGGATGAGATGCAACGTCGTGTACGTGCACTGCCTAACCAGCCGCTGACGTTGAGAGCGCTTGGTCAGACGTTAGTACAGATCTGGAACGGCATTCCCCAGGCATTCTTCAACAATTTGGTAGGCTCTGTGAGGCGACGGTGCCTGGCCTGCATCGACGCAAATGGTGGCCATACGCGCTATTAACTTTGTGAACTGTTTTTTTACCCCCCATGTCTTTCATCCCCAATACCGATGAAATGACGGATGCTGTGACATTTTAAATGAATTGACGTTTTGCTTAATTGCCTAATAAATAATGCTATATGATCATTTTATCGTTTTATGTCTTGAAATTATGTTTTTATCAACATGATAACCATACACAGTTACTTTTTTCCACTAGTATACATGTGTAGATATTCAGCTTTCAAAGGTTCTTCTCCAGACAAACAATGGTACATTTATAAGTATATATATACAGTATACACAAACTGGTGTATTTACATTGTCATATGTACAGACCTATGTACAGGATAGTCACCGTTATCAGTGCTAGTTTCACATATAAATAGCCATTTAGATGATGCTGCTTCAAACTCTCCCGTTTCCATTCACTCGTATTTCATTCACATCAATATCATTCACACGTGCATTACATCATCCACAACACACGTAATAGTGATATAAAATATTTATACATTGTGTGGCACATTTTGAGGCAAAAAAGGCATCCGACAAATGAATATGTGTATACACGTGATTACAGTCATCAACTCTACATTGAAATACGTGACAGTCTGTGGGAAAACATGGGTAAAGCGGCCAGTAGGAGGTTATGCATAATGTCATTTTAAATAATTAACACAATAAATAGTCCATTTTTTAAACTTAAGTAAATAATAAAAAACACCCAGTGGGCTGAATTTACGACATCTGTTTGTCTTAAACGCATGTGTTTAAGCATTATAAATGTATGTAGTTAAACGCATGTAAGACATAAACAGGTGTTTAAGCATTATAAATGTATGTAGTTAAACGCATGTAAGACATAAACAGGTGTTTAAGCATTATAAATGTATAGTTAAACGCATGTAAGACATAAACAGGTGTTTAAGCATTATAAATGTATGTAGTTAAACGCATGTAAGACATAAACAGGTGTTTAAGCATTGTAAATGTATGTAGTTACACATGTCTAAGTGAAAAAATGGGCTTTGTAAATTAGGATCAATATCTGTATTTTCTTGTTGCAAAAGATATAAGAACTATGAATATTCTGAAAGATGTGAAACATTTTTGTATTGTAGTTGTAATCTATAATTAGTGACCCACTATCACTAACACAAAAGTGAAAATAATATTATTACTTTTATTACTGAAGGCATAACAAAATCCTTTGGCCTGTATCTTTACAACATGATACACTTGTAAAATATTTGTAATATTTTGGTAAAATTAAAGATTTTAGTTCTACTTGGCATGGTTTTCTCAAAGACTGTCACATATTCGTAATTAAAGAGAAAAATATTAATTAAATGCAACAATATTAGAACTATAATTACATGTACTAACAATGTAGTAGAAAGAGGTGTGGATTTTCTTTGCTTTTTGGCTTAAAATATTTTTTGACAAAGTAGATTGAATTTAATCTGAAATGCTGAAGAATTATGTTATAGATTTCAACTTTTCAAAGATCATTTAATTTAATTTAAATGGGTTTCACATCCATGAATTTAATTGTTCAAATTTATTATTGTATAAATGAGAAAAAGAAAAATTACCAAGTAGTAATTAATTAATATCCATGGACAGTTCAGTAATCAGCCTTAAAGGTAAAACGTGTAATAGTGTTTGTATAGCATTTCTGCTAGCAGTAGCTAGTGCCAATTTACCTATCAGCTCAGTTAGTAAAATGATGGACTCACACACAGTGGGTTAATGGTTCAAATCCTCTTGTTGGAAGTTGAGCTACATGTTATACAAACACTACTACATGTGTGTATAAAATAAAAAAACTATTAGCATATTAACAAATATTTGTAAATGTAGTTGAATTTTTATTTATTACTACAGGGAGGTAAAATTAATTGTTAGCACTTGTTGTGATATGTAATAAAGGGAGCGTATTCCCCCGTGAGTGTATAATACAAATTATTTACATGGTACAAACCAACAAGAGAAATGTGCACCAACTCTGTTGGCTGTCAGTGTTAAAGCTTGCATGTTACATATACATGTAATATATTGGACAATACGGTCAGTGATATAGACATCCTTGTCCTTATTCAGTGTTTTATTATCATTATTAAAGTAGCATTTTATCATTATGTTATATATATATCAATTTTATGTTTTTATTATTATTATTTTTTAAGTACATTTTTTAAGTACATGTAGTATATATATATGCACACTTCATTTGTATTCTATATTATTTTGTAAAATAGATGTTCAAGATTTTATTACAATTTTTGTTTTATTTTGTTTTTATTAGAAGATGATCAAGTACATATGGTATCATTTTAAGTTTTGTCATATTTTTATAATTATTTATAATTAAAATTTTGAAAAGGATAGATCAGCATTTTGTTCTGTCATATTTAAATTATTATTAAATTATTAACTTTTTGAAAAGGACAAGAGATTCTATATAGCTGACATAAACAAGATTGTGTTAAGGCAAACCCTTAAAGGTGCTGTCATACAGAGTAACATACAATAAGAAATAACCATCCAATACTGAATTAAAACTTCGACTAAACATAGTCATCAAACTGGACTCTGATGCCAGTTACACGTGTACTTCTGATATTCAAACTGTCATTGGGTAAGATACATTCGAAAATTAGTATGAAACAATTAAAATGTTCCAATATATTTTACTTAAGTCGACCATTTTAAGCTGCTAGAACTGTGAGAAGCTAGTAATTTACAACATTCTGTAGTTAAGAAGCATTTATGGAATTTTTTTTAAAATAAAATAAAATTCAAGAAAGAAAAGACAGCTATATTATTAAAGAAAAGATAGCTTTTGCATATATTTTCCACTCTGCCTTGTGCAGAGATACAATTTTGATCAAGAAATACAGTTTTGTCATTCAAATTTAATGAATTAATAACACTTTAATAGGCTGTAAAGCACGCTAAAAACTCATCACAAAAACTGCAAAAATATTTCTACTGGATATACAAATGTATCATCTATCACCCTATAATGCTGTACCATACCACACAAAAAAATACACTGTTGGAAAATGTTTCAGTAAAATGTTTGGAAAATGTTTCTGTAAAATAAATCATGCTTAGATATATATGATCAGATATGAAAAACCTTCACAAATTTCCAGATTTTAGTACAAACCTAAACCTGTTTCTATGCTTGTTCTTTGAAAACAGTTCACAATAATTTTCAAAGATTTGGCAAAGAGTTCCAGATATCTCAGAACATTTCCTCCATCCCTGTCAAATGCATTCATCATGTTATAGTTTCACTTTTAACTTCCAAAAGAAAACAAGCTGGTTGTTCTTGGTGATGAAGCTGGTGCTTGAAACTCACACTGTATGACAGCACCATTAGAGCAAACACTGATATCACAAATGGATCAACAAATGATAATCATCATAAATATATAATTTGTTTGTTTTTAATATGTATGTGATACTTGAAAACATCTTTTCATTTTATCCTAGGATAATCCTGAGACAGAGTCTGTTGTTGTCAGATGTAAAACGTTCAAATCGGACTGCATTGATAAAACCACACACACTGTCATTAAAAGTAAAACTACGTCTGTAGAAAGTCTCTTGTTTGACGAGGAATTGTCCTCGATCACTATGATGTTGTTGTTGTCGGGTGACTGCGTGGTTCTGATGACCGGCCGTGTTGGGGGTTGGGGTCGCGTCAGTTTCGGGGGTCTGGTGGGCACGGGGCAGAGCATGTTGTCGGCATTCCGTAACCAGATGTGAAGTCCGAAAACGCGAAACTCCGGGTTGAACATGCAAGCTGGCAGCTGCTTCGTCTGGAATGTGAACTGAAAGGAGAGGGTTAAATGTTCTTTTATTGAGAACGCCTTCAGAGGAATACCTACATGCATCACACCTGCTAGTATTAGTACACATGTAGTATAAACAAAATATTATTGGAAAAATCCTTTTGGGGGCATTCTTGTACCAAACATTTACAAGTACATAAAAAATCTTGGCAGTAAACATTATTTACATGAAATTATAGCATAAGCTTATAAATGAAATATGACAGTAGTCTTTTTTTTTCTTCTTTTTTTGCCCGGTATACATACAGAGTTACAGACATACTGTTATATAAAAATTGAAGGTATAAATCATTAGTATTAATTTCTAGCATTATATTAACAGTTTATCTACTTTGGGGCTGCACTGAATTTATAAATGTTTTAAATTTTGAAAAAGAAAACTGATAAAACCATCAATCCAGTCTACAAAAATCATCTTGGAAAGTGAGCGATTTATAATGCCAAACCCAATTCATTTAAATCTATATGCAGATTGTTAAATTATATTACCAGCATGCTTAAAACTCAGTAATATAAATATATATTGGAAGTAAAATCCAAATCTATCTTCATGTATGTTTCTCAGTTTATGCATTTAATGAAAACACTTACAGGATAGTAGGGAGGGCTGAGTTTGAACCACTTGAGTTCGTCATTGTTGTACTTATAAGTAGGGGGCGTTCCTTGGAAGAGCCACCCAAATGCACCCAGTTGTCCTTGTGAGTTGTACATGAGGAATACAGGGTACAGCTTCTCGCATGGTTGTCTTGGAGTCAGGTTTTTAAAGTAGTGAAGACCTGCAGTGTAGAAAATAGTATTGGTCACAAAAGTAAAATGGCGGTATTATATGATTGTCTTATCCCAGACTTCATCAAACCCTTTCATAGTTGGAATAATCTTAGAGGTTTTACTGCAATCCTGATTTTAATAACAGGATCACAAAAGTAACTTTATTATATTATTGTATATTATTGGCACTGATGTGAATTATTATGACTTTTTTTTATCAGTTTAAATGTTACAGTTTATTTCTTTTCTCACTAAATGAGTTTATCATTTTCATTGTAAATACATATTTATTATAGGCACTGATCTTATGATTATTGTGATTATTGTGATTTCTTTGTATCAACGTAAAATGTTAGTCTATTTCTTTTCTCACCGAATCAGTTTATGGTTGTAGGCAAGATATTTAATTCCTGGGGAATTCTTGAGCAAAGCATAAAAATACACACCACCGAAACTAGGTATTAGTGCCTTTAATAAATATACAATCATAAATGAACAGTAACATTACTGTATGACCTGTGTACAATGTAACTGGTTGCTATGATACTAGAATCGTCAGATGAAACTTTTACACATTTTTGGTATACAGCTTCTGGGGAATTCTTGAGCAAAATATAAAACATCCACACCTCAGAAACTAGGGTTAGTGCCTTTAATAAATATACAATCATAAATGAACAGTAACATTACTGTATGACCTGTGTACAATGTAACTGGTTGCTATGATACTAGAATCGTCAGATGAAACTTTTACACATTTTTGGTATACAGCTTCTGGGGAATTCTTGAGCAAAATATAAAACATCCACACCTCAGAAACTAGGGTTAGTGCCTTTAACAAATATACAATCATAAATGAACAGTAACATTACTGTATGACCTGTGTACAATGTAACTGGTTGCTGCAATACTAGAGGGTCTAGTAAGTTGGCAAACTTGTGCCCAGTCCATTTGTTGTTTATGCAATAAAATATGTTTCAATAAAAAAAAAAATGATGAGATGAATTTTCTTACCCATTTTTGGTATACAGCTGCCCTGTTTCCACTGGGAGGACAGCCGCCTTGACTCGAGAGGGATTCTCTCGTACTGTTTCTCCACGTTGTACCCCATCTGTATGAAGAGGCCTTTCCCTGGGTGCACGTTATATGCGTACGGACTGCAGATCAGACTCGGGTGCTTGAAATATGCTACAACAATAATACAAAAAAAGAATGATTGCTTTATACAGGATTTTTTCCTCTCGTTTCATCCTGTGAAAATGGACATTAAGTTTTGTTAATCTGCAATCCTGAAACACACACACATCGTATAAAGTTACAACAGAGTGAAACAAGAGTCTGTTCACGTTGAAATGGGGAAACACCCTTAAAAAGTAGACAGAGCTCATCTACAAAACCCTTACTTCTCAGATGTACGTACATTTTTGAAAATACGGAAAAAAAATTCGCTGTATTAAAAATACCAGGATGACCACAAACATTTTGGATGTATGGAAATGGATAATCTAAATGGTAAAATGTAAGTAATGTTTGATTTGAGTTGTTAAAAATGGCTCTAATGGTGAAAAATACACTACATAGTGTTTAAAAACTAAGGTCTGTTACTTTAAAAGCACGTTTGTATAGTGGAAAAACCAAAAGATTCTGACACACTGAACTAATTTTCTAATGGCTGTGAGGTTTGCAGCTAATAATAGTCTTGTAATATAAATACAGCTCCTAATATAGTTAACCAATATCTTATCGTAAATGTCGTCATTTGTCTTTTTAATGCATTGATTTTCTTTGTACGGTTATAATTTTCTTGTGTTCTGCATCTCTGGACTGAGGCCATAATATACATATTCCCTGTACACTGAAGTGCTTGTTAGCTTAATGCATGAGAAGATCTCTTTATACTAATTTAAAAGGAGTAACCTGTGTGGTAGCAAAAAGTTAAATTGTGTTTTTTGTTTAATGACACCACTAGACCACATTGATTTATTAAGCATCGGCTATTGGATGTCAAACATTGGGTCACTAGACCACATTGATTTATTAAGCATCGGCTATTGGATGTCAAACATTGGGTCACTAGACCACATTGATTTATTAAGCATCGGCTATTGGATGTCAAACATTTGGTCACTAGACCAAATTGATTTATTAATAATCAGCTATTGGATGTCAAACATTGGGTCACTAGACCACATTGATTTATTAATAATCAGCTATTGGATGTCAAACATTGGGTCACTAGACCACATTGATTTATTAATAATCAGCTATTGGATGTCAAACATTGGGTCACTAGACCACATTGATTTATTAATAATCAGCTATTGGATGTCAAACATTGGGTCACTAGACCACATTGATTTATTAATAATCAGCTATTGGATGTCAAACATTGGGTCACTAGACCACATTGATTTATTAATCATCGGCTATTGGATGTCAAACATTGGGTCACTAGACCACATTGATTTATTAAGCATCGGCTATTGGATGTCAAACATTGGGTCACTAGACCACATTGATTTATTAATCATTAGCTATTGGATGTCAAACATTGGGTCACTAGACCACATTGATTTATTAAGCATCGGCTATTGGATGTCAAACATTTGGTCACTAGACCACATTGATTTATTAATCATTAGCTATTGGATGTCAAACATTGGGTCACTAGACCACATTGATTTATTAAGCATCGGCTATTGGATGTCAAACATTGGGTCACTAGACCACATTGATTTATTAATAATCGGCTATTGGATGTCAAACATTGGGTCACTAGACCACATTGATTTATTAAGCATCGGCTATTGGATGTCAAACATTGGGTCACTAGACCACATTGATTTATTAATCATTAGCTATTGGATGTCAAACATTGGGTCACTAGACCACATTGATTTATTAAGCATCGGCTATTGGATGTCAAACATTGGGTCACTAGACCACATTGATTTATTAAGCATCGGCTATTGGATGTCAAACATTGGGTCACTAGACCACATTGATTTATTAAGCATCGGCTATTGGATGTCAAACATTTGGTCACTAGACCACATTGATTTATTAATAATCAGCTATTGGATGTCAAACATTGGGTCACTAGACCACATTGATTTATTAATAATCAGCTATTGGATGTCAAACATTGGGTCACTAGACCACATTGATTTATTAATCATTAGCTATTGGATGTCAAACATTGGGTCACTAGACCACATTGATTTATTAAGCATCGGCTATTGGATGTCAAACATTGGGTCACTAGACCACATTGATTTATTAATCATTAGCTATTGGATGTAAACATTGGGTCACTAGACCACATTGATTTATTAAGCATCGGCTATTGGATGTCAAACATTGGGTCACTAGACCACATTGATTTATTAAGCATCGGCTATTGGATGTCAAACATTGGGTCACTAGACCACATTGATTTATTAAGCATCGGCTATTGGATGTCAAACATTTGGTAATTTTGACATCACATCCACTACACTTTTACATTAATAGCAAGATATTTTTTATATGCACCATCCCACAGACAGGACATCACATACCCTTAAAAAGTAGACAAAGCTTGTCTACAAAACCATTACTTCTCAGATATACGTGTATTTTTGAAAACATGAAAAATGCATTTTGCTGTATTAAAATCACCAGGATGACCAGATATACCAGTCGTGGTGCAATGACTGGAACAGGAAATATCACAGTGGGCCCACCGATGGGAATCGATCCCAGACTGACCACGCATCAAGCTAGCACTTTACCGCTGGGCTATGTCTTACTCCTGTGTGAGGTCAGTGCATATGATTACTGTTCAACTCTGCTGATTCTGTTGATATGAGGTTGATCATCACGTCATGTATTTTACATTAGTTTCTTACCTAATAGCCAATGTATTTTTCATGCTGGGGTGTTGTTAAACATTCTTTCATTCAAAATGTTTTTGACACTTAAAGGGGCTCTATTTAATTCTGGGGAATTCTTAAGAAAAACATAAAATTCCACACCTCATAATGGCCAAAATAATGTATTAATTTTTGTTGTAAGATTGAATAATTGTACCTTGAACTACATTCTAATTAAAGGGACACACCCTAGTTTTGAAACACTGAACTGAAATCATACTTTACTTGGATTTTATGGTTTAGATTTATCAATTTCCGTACATTCGCAGTGTTTTCTCTCATCCTGGTGTTTTTAATATCACAAAATGTATTTCTCATATTTTTTTAAACGCACTTGTGTCTGAAAAGTAACGGCTATGGATTTATGGTTTTAAGTCTATTTTTAGAGAGTATTTCACCATTTCAAAGTCACACACTCATGTTTCACTCAATTGTAACTTTATCCAAATGTGTTACAGGTTTGTAGTTTACTAATAGAATTTTTTTTATTGAAAAATCTATAAAGTAAAGTTGAATGCCCAGTGTCCCAATTATTGCAGACATCTTTTGTCCGCATAATTCTTTGACAGTAAAGAACTTTTGTGTTTACTTTCTACCTTTACCTTCTTGTAGTATTCTTCATATTGTCACATTAAATTTACAAAGATTATGTCTGAGAACGATTAATCTATTGTTATTTATTACGAATAAATGAGAAAATATGAAATATTGAAATGCAATGTTCTTGTGTATGTATAATGTATGGCATTTGCAACTAATAATATATCTTTAACATTGATGACATAAAATAAGAAAATGGAGTGGAATTAAACAAATAGTGGGGGGGGGGGGAGGGTTCATCCCATAATTAAAGTTACATAGAGAATAACTAGTTAATGATGTAGGATATCTGCTTTATCCTTTGAAGGTAAGAATGGGAAATTCTACAAGTATCTGCAAACGAAATTTCTCATTTGGCCTGGACAGGATAGAGCATGTATCCAACGTCATTAATTAGTTATTATCTTTATCCTGCAGACTATAAGAATTAAGGGGAAAAAGCTTTAATTTCTGTTATTTCAACCACATTGTACGATGACCTAAAGGTCAAATGAGTGATTTTGTAATGTAGGCTGTGTGTGATGTTATATGAGTGACGTCAAAAGTCATATCCTGCTAGTAACAGATATCACTTTGCTTTACGCGTCATCATATTCTGTCAATAGAGACGGTGGTTGCACGATAAAATGTATTGTTTGTTGTCCATCATAGTAGTGTGGACAACCAGTATTTTCAACAAAATATTAACAACAAAGAAATATGTTTTGCTCTGATCCACTCTGAAGAAGAAAATAATTGATTTAAAAATTGTATTAACAGCTACAATGTTTGCATCATCAGACCATAATTCATATCAGAAGTCAGAACAAAAACACTCATTTAGCAAACAGTTTTGTCGATGGGGGAAATCTTGCAGATAAATGTTGACAATGTCATCAATGCTTTTGACTGTTTCTTGAAACAACCAAATATTACTTGCGTGTCGCTGTGACAGGTGGTGTAAGAAACTGGGTCTGTCTGAGAAACAAATATTACTGCTAATGGCTACTTGTTTTCTTTAATTCCCCGCAAATCTAAAGGGAAATGATTTATTTTTTCTTCCGTTGCTATGACTTCGGATAATGTTTTTTTTTGTTTGTTCAGATATGTTGTGACATTATGCTTGACAGTTGTTAATGATGATATGAGAAGTAGAAGTAGGAAGTCTTATAAAAAAAAAAAAACTTAAATCTTTTCTCTTTTTTTTTCACATAATAATGAGAGCTTAATAAGTAACCTATATACTTTTTTCAAAATTATCTTATGTTACGGGTTTTGGAAAATGAAATGTTGCTTCCATGAACTATACGGGGCGGGGCGTAGCCCAGTGGTAAAGCATTCTCTTGATGCGCGGTCAGTCTAGGATCGATCCCCATCGGTGGACCCATTGGGCTATTTCTCGTTCCAGCCAGTGCTCCACAACTGGTGTAACAAAGGCCGTGGTATATACTATTCTGTTTGTGGGATGGTGCATATAAAAGATCCCTTGCTGCTAATCGAAAAAGAGTAGCCCATGACAGCGGGTTTCCTCTCTCAATATCTGTGTGGTCCGTAACCATATGTCTGATGCCATATAACCCTAAATAAAATGTGTTGAGTGCATCGTTGAATAAGCATTTCCTTCCTTCCATGAACTATATGAGTGGAAAAAATAATGGGATTTTTTTTTTTTTAAAGTACATGTCTGTATAAATATATATACATAAATATATATACTGTAGATCCAGAAATTAAAGTACATATCTGTATAAATATATATACTGTAGATCCAGAAATTAACGTGTCCCTAAATTAATGCGAGCGACGGTGCGAAGACTAAAATGAGACATGAACTTAATGCGAGTGGTGTCCCTTAGAAATATTACTTTCCTAACAACACACTTGCAATTTGTTCTAGATTAGGCTCTTTTTAACCTTAGATTGACTGGACTATTATAAATATATTAGAATTGTAATCTTTTTTTGTTTTGTTTTAATAATGTGGGACACATAGGCAAAACATAAAAATAAATGAATCCTATTGTTAATGCAAATAACATGATCTCACATTTTTCGCATTAATTTTATAATTTTAATTCTTGATCTACAATATACACTGGTAAAGTACACATTCGGTGTTCACATTCAGGACAATGTCCAGTTTACTCTTTACAGTTATATTAAACACCTTGAGATCTGACAACATAATGGTGTGTGTGTACTAGTATAGTGACCTGGAATTTTTTTTTTTTTTTTTAATTTGGAATATTTTTATTAGTTGGTTGGGCTAGGCAAATATGTTTGTTTTGGGGTTTTTTTTTGGGTTTTTTAATGTTTACCATAATAGTATAATATCTGACTCATAACTGTACATACAATGGTGGAAAAACCCCACGATGCACTGTTATTAAATGTACCTACTTCTCCCCTTGTTGGCATGTCTATCAAGTACATTGTATGTTTTTGATATGTCTAACAAGTATAGCATAGTGTTGATAAGTCTGTCAAGTACACGAGAACAATGTGAGCCTGTAACAGCATCTTTGATGTTGGGCTTGTTTACATGGAAGCGACTGCATGTTGTCTTTCATATTAAACACTTTGATGAAGCCAGCAGAAGGCAAAAGGTATCTGTCTAGGAGACAAAAGACTTTCTTTCACTGCGGGACTGCAGGAAATAATCAGAATAGATCTGTTGACTGATATGGCTGCCATTTGTTCTCATTTTTTCTTTCTTTTTTGCAAGGGATTTAAGTGCAGAGAAATTGGTTTTCACACGTAACTTCAGAAAAAAAACATGTTTATCTTTGCTATTAAAAAATATGAGGGTTTTCGTTTGCAAGGTTTTGAAAATTGTTGTACATTTGGTTAAATTAATATATTATATTACTTAAAATACAAAATGCATATAATGTATTATTTCTGAAAATACTTTAATAATATGTATTAAAAATGAACCATGATTTATTTTTATTTTTATTTGATACTTATTATTCAAGTCACCTCCCATTAAATAAAGTCCTAATAATTTAAGAGTGACATTAAATTTTATTCCTGACCATACTGTAAGCATCTTTAATGGAGAAACCATCAAAGCGAAGACCGTCTTCCTTTTCTCATTGACTTTGTGTTACCAGCATTGCATACAAATTGTCACATATCTCTTTGTATGGTCTGTGCATATAGTCTTCAGTCACGAATATCAGCAGGACTCTAGACCTAGCTCGGCCCGAACTCTTGTCACCTACCTGTTATTATGTACATTTGGACACCTCTGAAGTTGGTCTCAGTGCTCAGTAAGATTGGGGGGATGACATCAGCGGGTGGAAGTTTTATCGTCTCATTGCGGGAATTGAATCCGATCATGTTACTAGGAATCTGTGAAAGAAAAGAAAGAAAAATGAAGAGAAAAGTGAATAAATCAAGATATCTGTTGTCAGAGACAGTATTTCTTGAACATCCTTTTTCTTTCTTACGATTTGTCTGATATATGTTAGACATGTGAAGCCAATAAAGGATCATATTTCTCACACCACTCTCTTTGATTATCGTTATTGGCAATATTTCTCTCGGTGACACTTTTAGCACATGATATCGCCTCACTGTATTACGTTTCCAACCGTTACCCTTCAATTTGCAGCCATCCTGTTAGATTTTTGTTGCAATATAAATTAAAGGATCATTGTTATTTTGAGTTTAAAGTTTGTTTTGTTTAACGACACCACTAGATCACATTGATTTATTAATCATCGGCTATTGGATGTCAACCATTTTGTAATTTTGACATATAGTCTTATAGAGGAAACCTGCTACATTTTTTCCATTGGTAGCAAGGAATTTTTTATATATATAATTAACCTGACAATCATGTGTCTGTGACCCGTAAGTCGGCTACAAGTGCAATGACTGTAAATAACTTTGTGTCGAAAAAGATGTTAAAATTTGCTTAAAAAATGTTTTTTTTAGGATATGTAAGAAATAGAATAATACATTTGTGTCTGTTAGATACCATTTATCTCACAACTCATTGTTTAAATAGAATAATACATTTGTGTCTGTTAGATACCATTTATCTTACAACTCGTTGTTTAAATAGAATAATACATTTGTGTCTGTTAGATATCATTTATCTCACAACTCGTTGTTTAAATAGAATAATACATTTGTGTCCGTTAGATATCATTTATCTCACAACTCGATGTTTAAATAGAATAATACATTTGTGTCCGTTAGATATCATTTATCTCACAACTCGTTTAAATAGAATAATACATTTGTGTCCGTTAGATATCATTTATCTCACAACTCGTTGTTTAAATAGAATAATACATTTGTGTCCGTTAGATACCATTTATCTCACAACTCGTTGTTTAAAAACATATCAAACTCGCTTTTGCTCATTAGATACATTTTAAAACAACTCGTTGTGACATAAATGGTATCTAATGGCCACTCATGTATTATTCTCTATATAAACAACTCGTTGTGACATAAATGGTATCTAATGGCCACTCATGTAGTATTCTCCACATAAACAACTCGTTGTGACATAAATGGTATCTAATGGCCACTCATGTAGTATTCTCCACATAAACAACTCGTTGTGACATAAATGGTATCTAATGGCCACTCATGTAGTATTCTCCACATAAACAACTCGTTGTGACATAAATGGTATCTAATGGCCACTAATGTATTATTCTCCACATAAACAACTCGTTGTGACATAAATGGTATCTAATGGCCACTCATGTAGTATTCTCCACATAAACAACTCGTTGTGACATAAATGGTATCTAATGGCCACTCATGTAGTATTCTCCACATAAACAACTCGTTGTGACATAAATGGTATCTAATGGCCACTCATGTAGTATTCTCCATATAAACAACTCGTTGTGACATAAATGGTATCTAATGGCCACTCATGTAGTATTCTCCACATAAACAACTCGTTGTGACATAAATGGTATCTAATGGCCACTAATGTATTATTCTCCACATAAACAACTCGTTGTGACATAAATGGTATCTAATGGCCACTCATGTAGTATTCTCCACATAAACAACTCGTTGTGACATAAATGGTATCTAATTGCCACTCATGTAGTATTCTCCATATAAACAACTCGTTGTGACATAAATGGTATCTAATGGCCACTCATGTAGTATTCTCCACATAAACAACTCGTTGTGACATAAATGGTATCTAATGGCCACTCATGTAGTATTCTCCACATAAACAACTCGTTGTGACATAAATGGTATCTAATGGCCACTCATGTATTATTCTCTATTTAACAAATGGGAGACATAAATGGGGCCACTCATGTAGTATTCTCCACATAAACAACTCGTTGTGACATAAATGGTATCTAATGGCCACTCATGTAGTATTCTCCATATAAACAACTCGTTGTGACATAAATGGTATTAATGGCCACTCATGTAGTATTTTATATATCATTTACATGGCCACTCATGTATTATTCTCTATTTAACAAATGGGAGACATATGTCTTTATTAATATACTGCATACATGGATTGTTGTTTTTTAAATTTGGTGGGGTGGATTAACATCTTTATATAAGCAAGTGATAATTATTGGCCATTTTGTTGTAATTTTATATCATTTACATTGTACACGAACCATGCTAATGATGGTAAGACAACATGGTATCAGTTACGACGACAACCTGCCTGGAAACAATAGGAACATGAAGAGAACAAGAGAGCATCATTCTAGAAATACGTCAGTAAATACCCAACTCATTGCACTTCCTCTCACAGAGTAGAGTCGCCATTCAGATATATTTTCCCAACCAACACAAACTACTATATATTACCAATCCATAAACCTCCAAAGAAATCCATTTCTCTCTCTCTCTCTTTCTTTTTTATGTTTTATTTGTAGACTCTTTTTTAAAGGGGCAAATTACAGGAGACATTACACTGTTCAATGTCAACAGGCCGATCTGTTTGTTTTACTCTGTAAGATCAATGTATTGTGCTAAACTGTAGTCTTTGAAAATAAGACTGTGTTTAACTAGTGGTGTCAGCCAGTGCATAAAATTTGCCCACTTCTATAACAGGTGTGATGTTAGGGCGGGTTTCGACATGTTCCCCAGCTTTAAATTGTATCTGGTTTTCTCAGCAAAAGATTTTTTTTTAGTCGATAACTGGGTGTGGTGTTCTGAGATGCAGGAGGTCAGGAGATCAATCTTTCTCGGTGGACCTATTGGATGTTTGATGGTTCCATCCATTCTTTTTATTGTTATAATTATTTTCATGCTTATATCCAATTACGGTTCAAGCATGCTGTCCTGGACACACACACTTGAGCTATCTAGGCTGTCTGCTGTGTGTCCAGGACAGCAGGATAGTGATTAGTTGGGCACATAATTCAGCTACATTTGTATATGGACTGTCTGTCCAGAACAGTTAGATTAGTTATTAGTGGTTAGTGAGAGAGAAGTCGGCATAGTTCTTACACATACCCACTGAGTCGTTAAACTTGCTCTGGATGAGATCCCCCCCCCCCCCCCCCATTACATCAGTATTAAAAACAAGGATGACTTGAAACACTTTGAATGTACAGAAGTGGATAATCTAAACAATAAAATCGAATTTAGTAATGTCTGATTTCAATTTTCGAAAACAGATCTAATTGTAAAAAAATATGTCACTTTAAGATTCATCTGTCCATAAGTTCGTCTAGACGTATTTATTCACACTTTCGTGAGTTTATTCACACATAAAACCCCCAGCACTTTCAAGTATTTCATAAAATGATTTATTTGATAGTTGGCTCGATTTTATTTGCAGTAAGATTACATTCATTACTTGTCTTCATCTATAATTGGTGCATGGTGCAAACATTGTTTTCCATAGCTGCATAATGGACAGCATAAAAGAATGAGTAGAAATTCATTTGTTGCAGGTTATTTGTGATGCATTAAGACGTCACTGCAAGGTTATATATATTTTAGGAGAAATTACCTTGTCTCAAGAATTAAGTAGAAAGATGATCTTTAAATATTTGAACATCACGGAATTGTGATGGATAGTTCATTCCGTTACTCATTCACGCTGCGAATCAATAGACTAAAGCAAACACTGCCCACGGATGTATTCCTCAATATACCGAGCAAACATTCCTCCAGCATGCATTAAGTATGCCAATATCTGGCAGATGATCTCTCGTTATGCCTCAAGAAAAAAACAGACAGATTATGTACTCTTGTAATAAGCCTTTTTGCCTCCTTAATTTTTATAGTCCATATTTGTATTTATATAATTATGATATATAGAAAAGTAATGGTTTTGGAAAGAAAGAAAATGTTTATTTAACGACGCACTCAACACATTTTATTTATGGTTATATGGCGTCGGACATATGGTTAATGACCACACAGATATTGAGAGAGGAAACCTGCCGTCACCACTTCATGGGCTACTCTTTTCGACTAGCAGCAAGGGATCTTTTATATGCACCATCCCACAGACAGGGTAGTACATACCACAGCTTTTGATATACCAGTCTTGGTGCACTGGCTGTAATGGGTTTGGATGACTGGTTTTTGGTTTTATTGAGAACTCATATATAATTTTTTTAAGAGAATTAGACGGAAATTATTTCCTTTGATTTGGGAGTAGCTCCCATAGGTGGCGCTTCTGTATGGTTAATGCTGCACGTGCAGTTTGTAGCACGTGTCATGCAGCCTAGGAGACCGACAGGGCAAGTTGTGTTTTTCTTATTTTGCATTACAGTGAAGTATTACTTAAAGAGTGACTGTGTGAAGCAGTCAGTCAGTCAGTCAGTCAGTCAGTCCAGCCTAGTGGGTTAAGAATAAATGAGTTCATATTTATTAGTGTTTTATGTTTTCTGTGCGAGGGCTCTGGAGTTAAGGGAAATGTATTTATTAACTGATGTTCTGGACTTTTAAAGAATTAATTTAAATTTCTTTCTGATTCATGTGTGGATTATGGTGGATTCTAAGGAGCCCAATTAAGCCCCCTCTATTTTTGGTCAAGTACTTGGTAATTACATTTTCCTGGGTATAAGTTGAAGAGTCTGTTAACCACAAACAACTAACCCTCTGTCTTGGACAGACAACCCAGATAGCTGAGGTATGTGTGCCCAGGACAATGTGCTTGAAACTTAATTGGATATAAGCATGAAAATATGTTGAAATGAAAAATGAAGAATTTGTTGTTGTCAAGCCACCAAAGACATTACATTAATATTATGAATCTCATTATTAATTTTGTTTCTAGATCTACGACTGTAGTTATATTTAATAATCTTGATAAGCTCAAAGTTAATTATAACTACAGGGGCCAATTTTACAAAATATCATAAGTTTACATCTGCGACTAGCAGTTATACCGGGAATATATTTACATGTGTTCGTCATCTATTTCACAAAGAAAATTACATCATTACAGAATCATTGGAGCATTTTAAGAATTAAATGAAATGAATTATTTGTACTTCTAACTATATTTGTTGTACTATAACAGTAATAAGAATTGTGCTTCAGCCGTAGATTTATGTTTACGTTCAAAACTAAGCTTACGATCGATGTTTAGTGAAATTAGGCCAAAATTCTTTTCATGTACCAATCTTATCCTGCTTCATATGCATACAAATATAATCTGTATGAACCTGTGTTAAGGAACCACCTGTGTTAAACAGCCATCTATCTTTTATATTGGTTCATCTTCATCTGATAATCTATTAACCAGTGTTAAACAGTCGTCTGTCTTATACTGCTTAATTTTCTCACATATAATTTAATATATTTGAACCTGTGTTTAGCATCTACCTCCTTTAAGCAGCCGTCTATCTTATACTGCTTCATAGTCTCAGAAATCTCATATACTTGAAACTGTTGAGCAACTATCTGTGTTAAACAACATATTCATCAAAATCTAATTTTATCTTCCTCTCTTAGTATCTCTTAGACAACTTTATATTCTCTCAAATCCAATTTAAATAATACATTTTAACCTGCATTAACCAACCATCTGTCTTTTAAAAAAACCCCACTATTACACTCTTTGGAGGCTGCTTAATAGATTGGACTGTTAATAGAAAAATTGTTCCAACAATAAAAACCCAACAACGATCTTATCAAAAAACATTTTTACAAAAAAAAAAAAAAAAATAAGAGCCAAAAAACAAACCCCCTAACATTTCCCTCAAAAACTCCACAAAATCAAACACAAAAGCAACCCCCCCCCCCCAAAAAAAACCCCCACCCCAAAACAAAACAAAAACAAAACAACAAAAAAACATCCCTGTAACATTCCCCTTACAATCCACGAAAACCAACCCAAAACGCCTCGTTTATTTGTGTAAGGAATGAGCTACAGATGTAAATGATCATTGTTAACTAACGTGGCCCGGGGTCATGAGAAGATAGTTTGCCAATGGTCAGGACATGTACGTGACATCTGATCTTGTCATCAATAAGCCAACAGGATAACCGTCTCTTTGCCTATCGTCTCCATTATACTAATATGACCACCAGCGATAAATCATCGTCACCAATTATAAGATTTGCTCACACCGAATATGTCTCCAGGTCTATCCGGCAACACGGGCTGTTAACTGGTCCCTTCAGTTTTCTAGCCTAGCTTCGTCCAATTTGAAAGCGAACGCGATAATGATTTTCTATCCATTTAGGTTTAATGTGAGCAAATACTATACTTTAGGAGTTTTTGGTACAGGTGTTTGCTATTAAAAAATTTGATGAATGATCTTCTGTCGTTTGTATAAAGAATTTTATTCTGTGATTTCATTTCAATTAAAATATGAAATATGTCAGAGGTTTATATACCATATTGGATTTGTTTGTTGTTGGTGTTATGGGGTTTTTCACTTCGAAAGAAAAGAATGAAACCTGTTCAAATGGCCAACTGTACTAAGCAGCCACCTGTTATAATGGGTCACCTTGTTAATCTCCCAAATCCTGTTATATAGTACAGATTATTAAACAGATACATGTTTAGAAGATTTCAAACCATCAGTTCAAGTGATTCCCATACATGTACGGTAGTTCATAACAGAGAGTCAGAGTTAAAGTGTTGCTGATGTTTTTGTTTTGTTTTGTTTTTGTATTTCCAGATGGCTTTCAAAAACCTGTTTGACTTCATATGTATGACACCCAATGATGAGTGTTTAATTGAACTCATTAATGATTATATATGTATACACATACATTTACATATACATACATACATACACATACACATACACTTACACTTACACTTACACTTACACTTACACTTACACTTACACTTACACTTACACTTACACTTACACTTACACTTACACATACACATACACATACACTTACACTTACACTTACACTTACACTTACACTTACACTTACACTTACACTTACACTTACACTTACACTTACACATACACACACACACACACACACACACACACACACACACACACACATACACACACACACATATACACATATATACATGTGTATATATGTAGATATCATTCTCCCATCCACATTTGTTATTGTTGTTGGGGTATTAAACGTTAATTAATTCCCAATAGTGAAATCTTACAATATACTAGAGTAACATCAAATAGCCTATTCCTGGCTTCACTTTGTTTCTGTTCACAGTAAAAGGATACATACAAAATAATGTCAGGAAGAGACATAAACGCATGCCAGTCTACAAATATTTTGGGAGCCTAACAGTGAATGCCGAAGAACATACTTACTTTACAAATTGATACTTTATTGGGTCCTAAAGTTGTAGAAACAGCTAAATTAACGTACCACAGTGTAGGAACATGTTCGCCTAATAGACCAAATTCCGCTCAGGAAATGGTGAGTCTCCTGGGCATATTAAGACAACTTTTAGCTGTTTTCCGTGAGCCAATGAGTAATTGGCAATAATCTTTAACATAGGTCTGACCGATTTTCAATATATATTTCACCGCCAGTCTCCCCAAGGACAGCTGAGCTGACTACCAGTCTAGTGGGAAGCTTGACACCTGACAATGATCACCGGAATTAGACGACATCGCTTTTCACAGTGGCAAGAATCAACACAGGCATCACATGTTATTATTTCAGTTTTTTTTAAAAATAATTCAAACTTGATACCAAAGTTAAATACTGGTTTCATAAAATACAATGTTGGAATTTGTCCATTAACATTATTTAATGTGGACAACAAAACTGTATTCCAATATCAAAATCGTACCTCTGCACAAGGCAGAGTCGAAAAGATGTTAGGCAAAGTCCTGATTGCTTCTCAATCTTTATTTATGAAGGTACATGTCTGTGAAAATTTAATTTGTTAATCTTGAATTAAAAAAAATTAACAAACAAATAAAAAACCGTACAGAAAAAAATGTATAGATTGAACTCTTCAATACTGAAAAACAAGAAAAACGTTATACATGTCTATACTTTTGAACTCATCAGTACTGAAAAACATGAAAAACATTATACATGTCTATACTTTTGAATTCATCAATACTGAATTATACGAAAAACATTTATTACATGTCTATACTTTTGAACTCTTCAAGACTGAAAGACACGAAAAACATCTATTATACATATCTATATTTGACTATTCTGTATTGAGCAAGGTCAAACTATAGCCACCCTGGTGTCTCCCATATGAACCATTTTAGATTAATTAATTCCAATTCCTTGTAACTCTTCCAAAAAAGTAGGGGAACCTGAAATATTAATGTTAATATCAACTATTAGACCGAACATCTATTTTGACCACAGACATCCTAGTAAAGAACGTTCAGGTCTGTTTATCAACACACCGAAACACATTTCACTAATACTAATATGACCACCAGCGATAAATCATCGTCGCCAATTATAAGATTTGCTCACACAGAATATAATAATAATAATACTCAATATTATAACAAATAACTTTTTTAAAACTTTGTTTTTAAATATATACAATTGACACAGTTGTTTCTTATGGAACATATGGTAGCTTGACCTTAGCGCACGTGTAATCTTAACTGTGGACCTGTCACTTGTGCTCAGAAGGGGTTTGGTTTTTAAAATGATGAGCCACATCACTATCAGCCATGTCATGTAGAGACATCTCGCTGCAGCCTGGAAAATAACCAGTACTTCAAATTACACCAATCAGAACTTGATAAACATCAGAGAGTTATCCCCCTAGAGCACATCATAGAGGATCATGGGTGATAAATCTTGATAAAAAATGTGTATTACTTGATACCTGTAGATTCATCTTACTGTTGGTTCCGTTGTAGATTTTGTGATGTTTTAGCCAGATTTAGATTAATGTTTTGCTGATTAGCAAAAGATTCATGGTGTGTTCAAATCCTATGTGTGTATCTGTAGAACAAATTAACTTTATTTGTGATGATTTGACACAATTCTTATGCTGTCATTTCCAATAGGATCATTGTTAAAGGAGTTTTTGTTGCTAAGATTTGTAATTCTTTTTGTTTTATCATGGCAATATCATTTTTCAACTTTTGCTAAGAGAGCAGCAGAACCTGTCATAAAGGCCACCCTAAAATATGCCTTTGTTACTAGTGGTAAAGCATCTGCCTGATGCATTGTAGGTCTAGGATCAATCCCCGTTGGTGGGCCCATTGGGCTATTTTTCATTCTAGCCAGTGCATCACAACTGGTATATCAAAGGCCATGGTATGTGCTATTCTGCCTGTTGGATGATGCGTATAAAAGATCCCTTGTTGCTAATGGAAAAATGTAGCTGGTTTCATCTCTAATATTTGACATCCAATAGCTGATGATTAATAAATCAGTGTGCTCTAGTGTTGTCGTTAAGCAAAACAAATAAACTTGTGTTGTACATTTTATAAAATTATTTATCTTCAGTCAACTTTTCCTGGCAAAACATTCTTCTCCATATCTTCTGTGACTATAATACTAAATCGTTCCAGCCAGTGCACCAAAGGCCATGGTATGTGCTATCCTGTCTATGGGATGGTGCATATAAAAGATCCCTTGCTACTAATGGAAAAAGGTAGCAGGTTTCCTCTCTATGACTGCCAAAATAACCATATGTTAGACATCCAATAGCCGATGATTAATAAATCAATGTGCTCTAGTGGTGTCGTTAAACAAAACAAACTCTACTTTATAATACTAAGTGACCTATACCACATATAATTTAAAATGGATTCTCTATTTCTTCAGGGAAGATAAAACTGATATCTAAATGAGATTACTTCACAGGAAGTAATTTCTGTTACAATTTTTTTTTAATAATTTGACATTACGCTATGTTGCCATTTCCACTGACGTCCAACGAAAACTGGTCAGTACATATACATGTAAAAATGATCCACTTCAAAGTGAACAATAAACTTCCGCCACTTTAGTCATGTATAATGAGATAATATTGGAGAAGCTGTGATCTCCATGGTGCAGCTCAGACTGTGTGGCTCCATATCAACATTTCCGCAGTCATTCCTAAAACATTTCATTTCTTTTCATACTGGGTCTTTTTTTATAAGATATTGGTAACTGCTTGCATTGTACCTTAAGCTTGACAGATTGCCTTTCTGTAAGTTATTCCTAAAAAAAATAATTCCATTTTGCTATGTGTTTTTTTTTATTGTTCCAAAAACATTGGATGCAGCCTAAATTGTATGTTGACCAATTTTGTTTTCATAGTAGTTCCGTTCATTTTACTGTGCTTGTCGTAAAATATTGGTAACAGCTAATATTAACCTTAAGCAATACTGTTTTAATTTTTCCTTTTTTACTATGCTTTTTGTAAAATAACTGTGTATTACAATACAAGAATGTATTACAATATGAAATACAGTTTCCTTTCATTTTACTGTGCTTTTTGTAAGATAAACTGTTCAAATCTGTTTAAACTGAAGAACTTATTCCAATATGAAATCATACAGTTGATTGCCTCAAAAGACTGATCAGCTGACTGATCAAAGGTTATGGTATATACAGACATGGCTAAAAAAAAGAGCATAATACCTACTATACAACACATACCATGCTTATACTACCTTCAATCATAGAATAGTAGTCATGTTATGAATAGGGATCACACATACATGTATGCAACTGATATTTACTTTTGAGTTAAAGAGAATCCATTTTTTATTGTGATTATGTTTATAAATCCATGTTTAAAAAAAACCTCTACATATAACCCCCTTTGGCAAAACACCTCTGAACAAAATTTTGTACTAAAAAAAAAAATATATATATATTATTATTATTAACTACATTTAAATATAATATACTACACGGACACATTTTAAAAGGATTAAAAAATTAGTTATTAAAAGGATACACAGGGCTACCTCTGGATTAGCAGAAAATTTCGCCAAATTATCTACTAAACTTAAAAAATAATAGAAACCCAGTTCTTTTGTAACAAAATATTTATTTCATGCAATTATTTTGCCAAATTAAAATAAAATTTTCTGATTGTTTTTAAAATTCGCAATTGGTGAATTTGGCGAGTGCCAGAGCTAGCTGTGGATACAGCTATATATCTTATTATTCAGACATCACACACCTGTAGCATTATAGTGGTGAATTTGGCGAGTGTCAGAGCTAGCTGTGGATACAGCTACCGTATTTGACCGGAAATAAGCCCAGGGGGCCAAGACAACTCATTGTGAGCTTAGCATGGGGTGGGCTTATTCCCAGACAAGGGGCCAGTTTTGTTGGAAAGAAAAAAAAAAAATTAAAATAAATAATAATAATTAAATGAACTAGGAAGAAAACAAAAAACATTCAGTAGCATATCTATTAATTAGTGTTCCATTTGTTATTAATAAATAATAATTGTTTATAAATTAAATTGTGGTTTTTTTACTAGTATCTAATTATCAGAAACACACCTTCTATGTTACAGTTACTTACCAGTGAGGTTTATTTACATCCAAAATTTAATGCTGAGAAGACTTAAAACAACATCAATTAACAACAAACTCAATAGCGTATACACACGTTTCTGACACAGGCAGCCAGCTTACACTACAAAAAATGGTCAATCTAAGGTCATTGTTCTTAGCCAATCAGAATATGGTATTTGCTTAATTAGCATTAACTGCGGACCCAGTGTGGTGGTAAAAATAGACATTGGTTTTTAGTTCATACTTGGGCTTGGATACTTCAGAGAAATACTGCAGGCATGAAATTGAAAACAATGTTACACACTGTTATTGTTAGACTGCTAAATCTCACTGGTGGTAAAATATTGTGTTACATTTGTTGTTACATTTGTGTTTAATTATCTGCAGGAGGTATGACCTTTTAAATGAACTTTGAGCAAACTTGCAATTTCGTGTTATTTATAAGGTGACGAAGTTGGGGGTGGGCTTATTTACGAATGAGGGCCTAATTTCTTAAATGCTATAAAAACGGAGGGGGGCTTATTCAAAGACATGGGCTTATTTCCGGTCAAATACGGTATATATCTTATTATTCAGAGAGCTAGCTGTGGATACAGCTATATATCTTATTATTCAGACATCACACACCTGTAGCATTATAGTGGTGAATTTGGCGAGTGCCAGAGCTATCTGTGGATACAGCTATATATCTTATTATTCAGACATCACACACCTGTAGCATTATAGTGGTGAATTTGGCGAGTGCCAGAGCTAGCTGTGGATACAGCTATATATCTTATTATTCAGACATCACACACCTGTAGCATTATAGTGGTGAATTTAGCGAGTGCCAGAGCTAGCTGTGGATACAGCTATATATCTTATTATTCAGAGAGCTAGCTGTGGATACAGCTATATATCTTATTATTCAGACATCACACACCTGTAGCATTATAGTGGTGAATTTGGCGAGTGTCAGAGCTAGCTGTGGATACATCTATATATCTTATTATTCAGACATCACACACCTGTAGCATTATAGTGGTGAATTTGGCGAGTGTCAGAGCTAGCTGTGGATACAGCTATATATCTTATTATTCAGACATCACACACCTGTAGCATTATAGTGGTGAATTTGGCGAGTGTCAGAGCTAGCTGTGGATACAGCTATATATCTTATTATTCAGACATCACACACCTGTAGCATTATAGTGGTGAATTTGGCGAGTGTCAGAGCTAGCTGTGGATACAGCTATATATCTTATTATTCAGACATCACACACCTGTAGCATTATAGTGGTGAATTTGGCGAGTGTCAGAGCTAGCTGTGGATACAGCTATATATCTTATTATTCAGACATCACACACCTGTAGCATTATAGTGGTGAATTTGGCGAGTGTCAGAGCTAGCTGTGGATACAGCTATATATCTTATTATTCAGACATCACACACCTGTAGCATTATAGTGGTAGCCTTAGATAAAACATAACAAAATTATTTTCACCTCTGACAGTTACGAAAACGATTGTTTCATTCGCGCATCATTCACGCAAATCTAATTTTGTGTAACTTATTTTTTGTTTGGCAGTAAATTTTGAACATCATTTACATGGACATGATGGGTTACACAAAGTGGAACGGTGTTACCTGAATTTATTTTGCAAAACACAGCAAATTTTCAGTTCTTAAGAAGAAGTTTGTTTTGTTTAATGACACCACTAGAGCACATTGATTTATTAATCATTGGCTATTGGATGTCAAACACATGGTCATTTTGACTCAGTCGTAGAGAGAAAACCCGCTACATTTTTTCTAATGCAGCAAGGGATCTTTTATATGTACTTTCCCACAGACAGGCCTTTGATATACCAGAAATAGCCCAATGGGCCCACGGATGAGAATAAATCCCAAACCGACCGCACATCAAGCAAGTAGTTTACCACTGGACTACGTTCCGCCCCTCAATTGTTAAGAGTCGAGCACCTGACAGTATCTAATGTCCTGGGCATCATACACAGATTTCACACCATTTCTCCTATCAAACAGCACTGATTAATTAATCTAATTAATTACAGGCTTCCTCAGGTGCTAGATGCTTTAATCCTTATTGGTATTGATCACACCACGGACATCCATATAGCCTTTGATCACACCATACACCATAGCACTATACCAAATTACTGCATCTATAGCTCAATTCAAGTTCTAAGTGACCCAAACATTTAATAGAGCCATTAATACTGCCAGTCCAGCCATTAGTAATAAATGTGACTATGTTTGTTGTTAAAAATGTGTTATATCTACACATATCAGGTATTGAATTTGGGGATTTTTTTATGATTCAGCTGGAATAGTTAAAATTATGTAATCAAGATATTTGGGGATTCCATCTAATTTTATGCTTCTGATCCAAAATTTGAGATTTGCAGAAACAAGGAATTCTGCTAAATGTGTAGCCAGCACATAAATACATCTATTTTCTATGTATCCAGTAACCCTGGGTGAGGTACCCATGTACATATACATCTTGTGTAAATCTAGGGGGGTTGTAACAACAGTGGATTCCTGTTACATCAATAATGAACCATGAATTTAATATTACTTTTTTTGGAGGGATGGGTTCTAGTTTGGTTGATATATTGTATATAATATTTTTAGCCATATATGTTAACACTATTGCATATGATATCCTGTTTCGGTATAGTACAAGATATGTGGCTTGAAAATACATATTAACAACAACAACAAAAAACCTTTGAGAAGGGGTGTTTGTCCAACTGTTTTTTAAATGTCGTTATTGATCAAGGTGTTTTTCAGTTTTTGTTTTTGTTTTAATCTTGAAAGGGGTTTTGACTAGTTATCTCTGTTAATGTGTCTAATGCAAAACACCAGTCTGCTGTAAACACATGCACATTGAAATTCCACATTTTAACGTACAAGAAACTGGAAGACAATGGATCCAAAATACCCTGCACGGAAACCGGAACTCATAAGACCAGTTTTTCTGTAGTCGGAATACTTTATTCCGTCCTTTAGTCACCACTTACTGGATTAGACAAGTCATTTTTACTCCATTCAGCCTCAAACCAGAGGGAAATCAGAAAAAGAAATTGATCGAAACACATCAATAATGTTTTTTTTTTTCTGTTTTTTTCATTTCACAAACATTGGCCAATGTTTTGTTTAATTGTAACAAATACTGACACTGATGGACCGAAATACTGCAGTGTGTTTTCAATTTCCAAGTTCATTTATAACCCATTTAGACATACAGACTCCAGCCTTCAACACTGATTTAAAGCCACTCCAGCTTTCTCTTCACTCGACTCTGCCTCAGTAATAAAGTTCATTTCTGTTCACACTATTTTTATACACTAATTCCAATTCTATTCATTAAAGACATTATTATTCAATGTAGTTGGAAGTGCCATATTCAACTATTTTTGCATATATGAGTTAACAACTACAAATGAATCGATTCCACTTATAATCTCTTCCTAATTAACCCACGGATGTAAAGTGTGTTGTTACTTAAGTAGATGGTGACTTCGTCAGAAAGTGTCGGTGGGCCCATTGGGCTATTTCTTGTTCCAGCCAGTGCACCATGACTGGTATATCAAAGGCTGTGGTATGTGCTATCCTGTCTGTGGGATGGTGCATACAAAAGATCCCTTGCTGCTAATCGCAAAGAATAGCTCATGAAGTGGTGACAGCGGGTTTCCTCTCTCAATATCTGTGTGGTCCTTAACCATATGTCTGATGCCACATAACCGTAAATAAATGTGTTGAGTGCATCGTTAAATAAATCATTTCCTTCTTCGTCAGAAAGTAAACCAAAAGTCACATCTATCAAAACATCAGTAGTTTTTTTCTCTCACCTTTTTAACATTATGAATAGAAAATATGAATATGATAACTGTGATGTGACATGCTTGACTTGTGGGACACCCTCTAAAGATATTTCAATTTAAAAACAATTCTGGTAAATGAAATTATTTGCTTGTATTGTTTTTTTATATGTATGTTTAAAACAACTATGATATAACCCCTTTACTTTTTTTATATTCAGAAATTCTATTAAATATGGAAAGGTTGTTCAAGGATTGCTATTGGTGATGATGGTGATGGTATACAACTTATTATTGGAATTACATTACATCCAGTTAAGTTTCAATTACACCGTTCAGTGCATACAATTGAATTGGGGCAAGTCAGCTGGATTCATTTTTACAGCATATGAATAATGGAGGTTAATATAAAGCTGATTTCTTCATATTAAATATTAAATTTTAATAAGTTTTGTTTAATGACACGAATAGAGCACATTGATTTATTAATCGTCAGCTAATGGATGTCAAACATTTGGTAATTTTGACAGAGTCATAGAGAGCAAACATGCTACATTTTTCCATTAGTAGCAAGGGATGTTTTGTATGTACCATCCCAATAGACAGGATAGTACATACCATGGCCTTTAATATACCAGTTGCGGTGCACTGGTTGGAGCAAGCAATATCCTAATGGATCCAAAGACGGGAATCGATCCCAAACTGACCACGCATCAAGCGAGCGCTTTACCACTAGGCTATGTCTTGCCCCCCCCCCCCCCAGCAGATGAATAATGGAGGTTAATATAAATCTGATTTCTTCATATTGGTCGAGTAGATCACCATTGGTGGTGTACTTGTAAAGCCATTGGACTTACGAGTAGTGATAAGCACTAGGTTCACATCCCAGTACCAGCTCTCAGGGGCTATCCAGGGGTGGGACCCGGGGCAGACATGCTTGAAACCGTAGTGGTATATAAGCATGTTAAAATAATTCAGATCAGACCAGCTCTCACTCAAAGTGAGTGAATTACAAGGTTACAGAAACCAATTTCTGTTTCAATACCCACTACCAACTAATTGTGACGTGAACATATAGCCCAAATACATGTAGCCGAGACGTGTGCCAAAGACACCTTGTTAGAATCCTTAATTGAATATTATATAGGCATGAAAATAGATTGAAATTAATTAATTAAAATGAACAGATGAGTAGTGCCTCATATGTGCTTCATATGCATCAAAAAAGAACAGTGGAAAGTGTTTTTGTTTGTTTTTCATTGTTGTGACACTTAAAAGGAAATTTAGGTTTTACATCTGTGGAATGGCTCTTGAAATTTCTTACATTGTATGTACAGACAAGACGGACAATACAAAGTATTTCATATTGCCAGTTTTGGGGCATTGCCTGGAATTAGTAAACATCTATAGAATCAGCTGATAAATTGTATATGTATGGCTATTTGGTGGATTCTGTGGAATTTTTAAAATTATTTTTAAAATTAATCATTTAAACATTTTTTAAATTTATTTTTAATTTAATTTTTTACTGTTAATTTTTTTTTTTTTTTTTTTTTTAATTATTATTATATACCAAACATGTTTTACAGTAGGCAAAACATTTAATTCTCCAGACTTCTTGTTACGGTGGCTATTTAAGTCTGAAGGGACGAAGCAGCTACAAAGTGGTGGTTGTCAGGTAGCAAATCGGCGCCCGATAAACTAAGACAAACTGACAGGCAGTCGGAGATTGAACATTAACGATCAATAGCCCCTCGAAGACCTCGCTGAAATCACTGTGGCCAGACGCACGGGATACGTGTGTCTGCGGAATAACAAAAACCTACGCCTCTCCCAGAGTAGAAAACCATGCTCAGAAGATGTTCTGTCACGTCGGGTTGGTCTTCTCAATTCTGACGACATCAGAAAGATGATGAGAAAGACTGTGGGGTGTGTGTGTGTGTGTGTGTGTGTGTGTGTGTGTGTGTGTGTGTGTGTGTGTGTGTGTGTGTGTTAAATTTTATTAAAAAGTTTTTGAAAGATTTATCATGCAAAAACTTTCCTAACTGAACATCTAATAGCCGATGATTAATAAATCAATGTGCTCTAGTGATGTCGTTAAATAAAATAAACTTCTTCTTCAGTCCTAATTGGAGTTAATTATTCTTAGAAAAGAGCTGGATGTCAGTGGTGGAAATCTCACCTGTCATGCAAAGGAGCATAAGATCTATTCCAGTCATTGATTGATTGATCCATCCATCCATCCATCCATCCATTCATTCATTCATTCACACTCAAGTTATATGTGTGTTTTCTACTTTGCCACACCCATCCCATGTCCATTCTCTTATCTGAGATATTTCCAGTTTTCTTCCTACTCTTGACAACATTTTATAACTTTTTTCATCCATCCAATACCACATCCCAGTCCTTATTTCTTCAAATACAAGAGTTATTTTTCTCTCATGGCCATTCATGCCACTACCCAAATCCACTCACCTACCTACCCAACCACCCAAACCCACTAAAAAACTTCACCTACCCACTAACCCACTAATTCATATAAACCACTTCCCCACACAAATCCACCCATCCATCCATCCATTTTAAGTAATTGTCATGCTGATATCCAATTAAGGTTCAAGCTCGCTCTCCTTGGTTGTGTATCCAGGACAGTAGGTTGATGGTTATTAGTTGTTGGTTTAGTAGCTTTACATCTCCCCACTGAGCTGTTAAAGCTAGCTCTACATTTGAGCTGGTATCGGGATATGAACCCCCTACCTACCAGCCAGTGGCTTAACCACTACACCCATACAGAGAATGGTTTCCAGCTGTTGCTTTAAGAGTGCTATGTCAAAGCCTGTGTATAGCATGTCTGTGGGGAATGTGTATGATGGCATCCATGTTTTAACTAGTTAAAACAAGTAGCTTATGTTGTCAGAGTAGGTTTCTTCTTTAATTATTCAGTAGTGATGTTCCGGTGATCAGCTAAAATTGAAAATTAATCAGTTGGGCTCTACCGATCTGATAATAATCCATAATCACTTGTCGCGAAAAGTATTAACTAATTGTTTCTCCAGTTTAGATGATAGAATTGATATAAATAGCCAGGAGGGCAGGTCGTAGCTCAGTGGTAAAGGGCTTGCTTGATGTGTGGTGTGTCTAGGATCAATCCCCGTCGGTGATCCCATTGGGCTATTATTATAATTTTGGGGTTGGGATTGGGGTTTGTTTTCATGTTTGTTTGTTTGTTTGTTTTGTCTTGTTTAATTACATCACTAGAGCACATTGTCTAATTAATAATTGGCTATTGGAAGGGAAGGAAGGGAATGTTTTATTTAACAATGCACTCAACACATTTTATTTACGGTTATATGGTGTCAGACATATGGTTAAGGACCACACATATATTGAGAGAGGAAACCCACTGTCGACACTTCATGAGTTACTCTTTTCGATTAGCAGCAAGGGATCTTTTATATACACCATCCCACAGACAGGATAGCACATACGACGACCTTTGTTACACGAGTTGTGGGGCACTGGCTGGAATGAGAAATAGCCCAATGGTACCACCGGCGAGGATTGATCCTAGACCAACCACGCATCAAGCAAGCCCTTTACCACTGAGCTACGTCTTGCCCGCTTGGCTATTGGATGTCAAACATGGTCATTTTCACGTATAGTCTTAGAGAGGAAACCTGCTACATTTTTTCATTAGTAGCAAGGGATCTTTTACATGCACCATCTCACAGACAGGATAGCACATACCACAGCCTTTGATATACCAGTAGCGGTGCACTGGCTGGAAGGAGATAGGCCCACCGATGGGAATTGATCCAAAACCAACCGTGCATCAAGCGAGCACTTTACAACTGGGCTATGTCCCCACCCCTTCTTTTCATGTGGACATAAAGAAAGGATGTACTAAATAGTGACTAATGTTAACATTAGCAAGTTCTATTAGCTACTTCATTGAACATGGCAGCAGCTGGATGGTATTTATAATGCAAAACCTGTCTTATGTTCATTTAATGCTAACCGAATCTTGTGTAACCGAAAGTTGATTGTTTGGTTCAAACCAATTATAACAAGTTACCGATGATGAAAATTCCACCGATTCACAACACTATTATTCAGACAAAGAACTTGCATATGTCAGTGGGCGGGACATAGCCCAGTGGTAAAGCACTCGCTTGATGCATGGTCGGTTTGGGATCGATCCCCGTCGGTGGGCCCATTAGGCTATTTCTCGTTCCAGCCAGTGCAACACGATTGGTATATCAAAGGCTGTGGTATGTGCTATTCTGTCTGTGGGATGGTACATATAAAAGATCCCTTACTACAAATGGAAAAAAATTAGCGGGTTTCCTCTCTGAGACTATGTTATAATGACCATATGTTTGACATCCAATAGCCGATGATTAATAAATTGATGTGCTCAAGTGGTGTCGTTAAACAAAACGAAACAAAGTTCTGAAATTCCAACTGATTCCCAACACCATTATTCAGACAAAGCACTTGCATGTGTCATGTATGATATTTAGTAGCCATCTGATAAAACAGGGTGCTGGAGAGGCATTAAACAAACATTGCATTGCTTTTTTGTATGGCTCAGTCTGGTTAGGGTTATTGTAACAGTGGACTGGTTCTCCGGTTTCTGATGTTGATACTGGACCAAACAGTTTCCTGTGAATTGTGTATGGTAAAGGTCAACAATTTAAATTGCACATCATTAATATTGCTGACACAATTTTACATCTGATGTTGGGGTCAGTTTGAGCTTACATGTAAATGTTTTTTTGTTGGTTTGTTCTTTTAGCATGCTTGTTATTGTGTTCAGAACTGTTAGCAATTCTATTTCAACTACATATATATTTACCAAAACATTTTGTGACAGGTAACCCCCACCCAATGTCTGAATATAGATGAGAAAAATTAAAGCTTGGTTTGTTTAAGGACACCACATGTCAAACATTTGTAATTTTAAAATATAGCCTTAGAGACGAAACCTGCTACATTTTCCCATTAGTAGCAAGGGATTGTTTATTTGGATTATCCCAGAGAGGATAGCACATACCATGGCCTTTGGTATACCAATTGTGGTGGACTGGTTCAGGGCTTTTAAATTATGGTAGTCCCACTCCTGTGGCTAGTGATATTCAATGTTGGGCTAGTAAATAACTACTATTACCATGCCCAACAGCTAGTGAAAAAAACCTTGTTAAATGATTCATTCAAGTCTATTATGTAAATATGAATATCCTGACACCCCACCCAAACAGGGTTTTTAAGCTATATCTCCCTCTTTAGGTGATATTTATAACCAATTATTACTGTTAGTAAACTTGCATTTGTGGCTAGTAAATGTTTTAAATTACTGATCCCATGGCTAGTGGATTTAAAAAAAATTCTGAACTGACATCCGAAAGAAACTATACCAAGAAAAATTTATTTAATTTCCTTTATAATTTGGACAATAGAAATAAAAGGGTGGTTAAATATCGTTCTGCTTTATGGAACAATATTTTGTTCCAAGCGTGCCAAAACACCACTCTCATGAATATATAGGTTTTAAACATGCAACATGTTTAGTTTTTTTCTTCAGTAGTCTCTCAGAGGATTGGTATAGTTTCTTTTGGATGTCAGTATAGAAGCCCTGTGGTTGGAACAAACAAAAAACTTATCGGAGATCAATCCTAGATCGACCACATATCAGACTAGCGCTTTACCACTGGGCTACATCTCGGGCCATGAATTTCAATAAAGTCCAAGCTTCGTGTTTTTCACTAATGTTGCCATTTGTAGTGTGAGAAGTCATGTTTATTAATGTCACCAAACTACATTACAGTAATGTTGCCATTTGTAGTGTGAGAAGTCATCTTTATTAATGTCACCAAACTACATTACAGTAATGTTATATAACGCACACACAGTTTTTCAGTAATGTTGCCATTTGTAGTGTGAGAAGTCATCTTTATTAATGTCACCAGACTACATTACAGTAATGTTGCCATTTGTAGTGTGAGAAGTCATCTTTATTAATGTCACCAAACTACATTACAGTAATGTTGCCATTTGTAGTGTGAGAAGTCATGTTTATTAATGTCACCAAACTACATTACAGTAATGTTGCCGTTTGTAGTTTTAGAAGTCATGTTTATTAATGTCACCAAACTACATTACAGTAATGTTGCCATTTGTAGTGTGAGAAGTCATGTTTATTAATGTCACCAAACTACATTACAGTAATGTTATATAACGCACACACATTTTTTCAGTAATGTTGCCATTTGTAGTGTGAGAAGTCATGTTTATTAATGTCACCAAACTACATTACGGTAATGTTATATAACGCACACACAGTTTTTCAGTAATGTTGCCATTTGTAGTGTGAGAAGTCATGTTTATTAATGTCACCAGACTACATTACAGTAATGTTGTCATTTGTAGTGTGAGAAGTCATGTTTATTAATGTCACCGAACTACATTACAGTAATGTTGCCATTTGTAGTGTGAGAAGTCATGTTTATTAATGTCACCAAACTACATTACAGTAATGTTATATAACGCACACACATTTTTTCAGTAATGTTGCCATTTGTAGTGTGAGAAGTCATGTTTATTAATGTCACCAAACTACATTACGGTAATGTTATATAATGCACACACAGTTTTTCAGTAATGTTGCCATTTGTAGTGTGAGAAGTCATGTTTATTAATGTCACCAGACTACATTACAGTAATGTTGTCATTTGTAGTGTGAGAAGTCATGTTTATTAATGTCACCAGACTACATTACAGTAATGTTGCCATTTGTAGTGTGAGAAGTCATGTTTATTAATGTCACCAAACTACATTACATTAATGTTATATAACGCACACACAGTTTTTAAAAAACCTGGGGATTTGGACCAGGAGCATTCTCATGAATACAACTGCCCTGCCTACTGTGTGAACTAACACAGGCCTGTAGGAGGGGAATTCAGATGTGGGAGGAATAAATACAAATAATTACTAAAATTAATCATAGAAGACTGCAGATGGATGGAAACTTCAACATACTGTTCTGTTAAGCTTTTCAACAGTAGATGCATTTATTTATTTTTTTAATTTTTTAATACTAAGCTAGGCAAAAGGTGGTGGGATATACTCACTCTCCCAGCTCCAATGAGCCTATAATAATACAGAAAATCCCACATGCACTACCAGCTATAGATATACAGGCATGTGTACAAGCATTTTACCAGGGTTGTCTAGACTGTGGTAAGGAAAATTTATAGGGGCATAAAATCATGCTCCCTGGAAAAATGTATTTTACAAAAAGGAAGTTTTCTTGTGAACGAGGAGATGGGTTTGACCCATGAAATCTCCCCCCTCCACATGTGCCTGATACATCTGTAAGTTAAATACCTGGATAGCGATAATAACTGATACAGTGTGATGGTTTCTAAGAAGGATGAGATACGAAAGAAAACGGCAAAGGCATCACAATCGATAACATCAAGAATGGCATTGTTTTTGTTGCATGTCAGCTGGCCATAAAATATGATTGCCCATCAGCTTGCTGTGGAGAATCCACAAGCACTTAATGACAAAGGTATCATCTGAAAGCAGAATGGAAGTTAATCATACCGTTACATACCTGTCTATAGCTTCAAAACATTATATATGCATGAAAAATAAAAGAGTGCCAAGCCTATAATGTAATTAGAATGAAGGGGGCTTAACACTATTTGGTTAAGAACTAGTAGAGGGATTAGAATAAAAGGGAGATAATTAAACAATTTTGGCTCCTATCAAGGATGGAGTAGCCGGCATAAGTTGACACCTGTGCCCATGACAGGTGTGTGCTACAACAGTGTGCTCTGAATGTGCATGTTGAGCCCCATGACCTGACCTGACCTGACCTAACATTTGTGGCCTTGGTTGTGTAGTGGTTAAGCTATCAGACTTAAAGCTGGTAGGTACTTGGTTTGCCTCACGGTACCGGCTCCCACCCAGAGCGATTTTAATAACTCATTAGGTAGGTATACGGCTACTGCACTTCACTAACCAGTAATGTTGAACTAACCACTAACCCACTGTCCTGGACAGACTGCCGAGATAGCTGTGGTGTGCTTGAACCTTACTTGTGAATTCAATGCATGTAAAACGGTTTTGTTCTAAGTACACCCATTTTTAAAAATGGATTTTTACCTTAAAACATTCTTTTTTTCACCCTATCTTATTAAATTTCTTTCTTCTGTTCTGAGCAAATTACAATGGAAATGAAGCAACCTTAATAAGTAGACATGATTAAAATGAGAAGACATACAACTTTTGGACTGAAAGAACCAGGTTGCCATGGACAGAAAGAACCAGGTTGCCATGGACAGAAAGAGATTGTAGTTGACAGAATCAGGCTATACATGTACTGGTACACTGTTAAAACTAGTTTAGTCAAATGCCGGTTGGTGATGTACATGTACTGGTACACTGTTAAAACTAGTTTACTCAAATGCCGGTTGGTGATGTACATGTACTGGTACACTGTTAAAACTAGTTTACTCAAATGCCGGTTGGTGATGTACATGTACTGGTACACTGTTAAAACTAGTTTACTCAAATGCCGGTTGGTGATGTACATGTACTGGTACACAGTTAAAACTAGTTTAGTCAAATGCCGGTTGGTGATGTACATGTACTGGTACACTGTTAAAACTAGTTTACTCAAATGCCGGTTGGTGATGTACATGTACTGGTACACTGTTAAAACTAGTTTAGTCAAATGCCGGTTGGTGATGTACATGTACTGGTACACAGTTAAAACTAGTTTACTCAAATGCCGGTTGGTGATGTACATGTACTGGTACACTGTTAAAACTAGTTTAGTCAAATGCCGGTTGGTGATGTACATGTACTGGTACACTGTTAAAACTAGTTTACTCAAATGCCGGTTGGTGATGTACATGTACTGGTACACTGTTAAAACTAGTTTAGTCAAATGCCGGTTGATGATGTACATGTACTGGTACACTGTTAAAACTAGTTTAGTCAAATGCCGCTTGGTGATGTACATGTACTGGTACACTGTTAAAACTAGTTTAGTCAAATGCCGCTTGGTGATGTACATGTACTGGTACACTGTTAAAACTAGTTTAGTCAAATGCCGGTTGCTGATGTACATGTACTGGTACACAGTTAAAACTAGTTTACTCAAATGCCGGTTGGTGATGTACATGTACTGGTACACTGTTAAAACTAGTTTACTCAAATGCCGGTTGGTGATGTACATGTACTGGTACACCGTTAAAACTAGTTTACTCAAATGCCGGTTGATGATGTACATGTACTGGTACACCGTTAAAACTAGTTTAGTCAAATGCCGGTTGATGATGTACATGTACTGGTACACCGTTAAAACTAGTTTAGTCAAATGCCGGTTGATGATGTACATGTACTGGTACACCGTTAAAACTAGTTTAGTCAAATGCCGGTTGATGATGTACATGTACTGGTACACCGTTAAAACTAGTTTAGTCAAATGCCGGTTGATGATGTACATGTACTGGTACACTGTTAAAACTGGTTTACTCAAATGTTGGTTGATGATGTACATGTACTGGTACACTGTTAAAACTAGTTTAGTCAAATGCCGGTTGATGATGTACATGTACTGGTACACCGTTAAAACTAGTTTAGTCAAATGCCGGTTGATGATGTACATGTACTGGTACACCGTTAAAACTGGTTTAGTCAAATGCCACTTGATGATGTACATGTACTGGTACACTGTTAAAACTGGTTTACTCAAATGTTGGTTGATGATGTACATGTACTGGTACACCGTTAAAACTGGTTTAGTCAAATGCCACTTGATGATGTACATGTACTGGTACACTGTTAAAACTGGTTTACTCAAATGTTGGTTGATGATGTACATGTACTGGTACACCGTTAAAACTAGTTTACTCAAATGTTGGTTGATGATGTACATGTACTGGTACACTGTTAAAACTGGTTTACTCAAATGTTGGTTGATGATGTACATGTACTGGTACACCGTTAAAACTAGTTTACTCAAATGCCGGTTGATGATGTACATGTACTGGTACACTGTTAAAACTGGTTTACTCAAATGTTGGTTGATGATGTACAGGCCCTTTATCAGTGGAACAAGTTAGATGTATGTTTACAGAAGAATCATCACAATTTGTTTTTGCTCTCTGATAGTAAATATACACTTGCACAGCCAGAAGGGTGCCCATGCCTCCCCCTGCCCCCACCCAAATCCCACCTTTTGTCCCTACCAACTTTTATATTTTTTTGTCTGCCCATAACATGACTCAATGACACTGTGGTTTCGCCTCTAATGTTGGTGCCCTCCAATATAAAATCATGGCTACGCCAATGCAAATATATATTTGTGTTATCTGGTCGCTTTAAAAGTCCCAATTTCTGTTTCATTAACATAATATATAAACAGTTAATTTAATCATTTAGTTTTTCAATTTTTAATTGTTAAATTAAATTTTGAGTTGTTCTGTAGTGTAGCCAAGTGTGACAAGTTAGAAGAGAACTGAAATGTATTCATTGTTAAAGGAATCTTAACATAATATGAATTTAAAAAAAGAAGAAGAAAAAGGATAAAGAACAAAAGTGTACATGTATGAATGCACATATTCATGATATCGTACTGTGTGCTATAAATATACAGTGAGTATAGTTTCACTAAAAGCCTGGATAATATACTCCTTTCACTTGACGGAGTATAAATGGGTTTCAAGATGACTGCCAGACATTATCTCAAATCTGGCTTATAATTCCAACTCTCCAGTGAGTCTTTGACCTCTTGCCTATTGTGTCGCCTGCCGGCCCTACATGGTCCTACATCCACTTACGCGTTGGGCGACAAGACAGCGCGTCCCCAGTGTCCGTTATTGACTGTACGTCTTTGACGCGTTCTCCTCGCGCCATAGGCTGATCGGTGACATAGGTTAAGCCCGGTCTTTGAGAGGGTCATAACGTTGATCAATTCTTCGCGAGAGGCCATTACATTCACAGAAAGAGAAGAAAGAAAAAAAAAACTGTCCCTGCTGGTGATGTTCATAAATGCGGTCCACGTTTAATGAAGCTTTACGCGGGATTTCTGTTAGTATTGTGGATTTCCTGCCTCGCGCCGCAGGATCGTGGCATGTCATTGTCATTTTAGCCAAGTTGCTGGGCTTCCGGTTCAAATTACACACAGTCCACCCTCCCTTCCTACATTACCCCCTCCCCCTCTCTCCTTTTCCCTTACCCCCTGTGGTGAAGAGCTCTCATCATGTTATATTCGGTGGCGGTCTATGATCAGGAAATTGATCACTTGTTCGTGTTACTTAATGTCGGCATATGTAAGTGCAGTTGATAGTTTAAAGTTGGTTCGTGGAAACGACTAGGGTCCTTCATTCGAAACTTGTTTAATGGTCTTTGAATATGGATTGAGGAAAATCATGTTAAATGCAAACAGAATTCTGTCTTTGATAAACAAAGATAAACTATGAAGATAAACTATGAAAAGCAAACTAGTCTTCTTTTCAATGAATCCAAATACATTGCCTCATAAATTTGACCCCATCTTGAAGGAAATATACTTTGAATTTTTAATATTATTTTTGCAGTTATAAATACTTTTAATAGAATGTGAAGAATTGAGAAAACAGGAGTAGCCTAGTTGTAGTGGGTTTTCGTCCAACACTGCCGCCTCTTCCCCTCTTTCTATCTTTTTATCTCCCTTCCTGTCTCTCTCCTCCCTCTTTCCTCTCTCTGCTTACCTACCTCCTCTCCTACTTTCTCCCACTCTCTCCCACGCCACTGTTTCTCAGTATCTCTCAATCTCTCTCTCTCTCTCTCTCTCTCTCTCTCTCTCTCTCTCTCTCTCTCTCTCTCTCTCTCTCTCTCTCTCTCTCTCTCTCTCTCTCTCTCTCTCTTCTCTCTCTCATTAACTAATAGTTTGTGCTGAGGTGGTGTGAAAGAGATATTTCTTTCCTTTAAATAACTTCACCATTCTGGTTGAACAATGCCTGAAACAGCTACACACACACACACATATATATATATAATATATATAGATATATTCTCCAGTAGATGTTATCATTTCTTCTAGGGAAGCCTTGGCATTGATTTTGTCCACCGAGATGAGACATAAACACTGTTATATTGGTACTGTGGCACTCATTTAATACTTGTTGTTCTTTGATCCAGGTCTCAGTCTGTTGTCAAGGAAATCATGGCAGGGATGATTTCTTCGCTTCGTCTTTCATGGACAACTTTAGTCTGGATATAGTAATATTGTTCGGATAAGCAACCCATTCAATCGGAGTGTCTGATACCATAAAGAACCATTTATTTCTTTCACTGATGTATACTCTAATTGAATAAAAATTAGAAAATTCAGAACATGTCCAGTCTGGATATAGTAATAATGTTTAGATATTCGTCCGCGTTCATTTATAGCGTCTGCAACCATAAAGAATCACTCGTTTCATTCAGTGATGTGCTATAATTAAATAAAAATGAGAAAAACAAAATACTTGGATCCCATCCAGTTTTTATGTTTCTGTGCAGCGTGAGAGTTCATTGAATATTTGTGTATCTATGTTATCACTGGGGCGAGACGTAGCCCAGTGGTAAAGCGTTCGCTTGATGCGTGATCGGTCTGGGATCGATCCCAGTCGGTGGGCCTATTGGGCTATTTCTCGCTCCAGCCAGTGCACCACGACTGGTACATCAAAGGCCATTGTATGTGTTATCCTGTCTGTGGGATGGTGCATAAAAAAGGTCCCTTGCTGCTAATTGAAAAGAGTAGCCCATGAAGTGGCAACAACGGGTTTCCTCTTTCACTATCTGTGTGGTCTTTAACCATATGTCTGACGCCATATAACCGTAAATAAAATGTGTTGAGTGCATCGTTAAATAAAATATTTCCTTCTTCCTTCCTTCCTATGTTATGACTGATGTGATGATGTAACAAATGTTTATTAAAAGCCCATCTCTACACGTACCAGTGGTGGGATCTAGCTAAATCAGCACAGCACTAGCCTCAGGTGCTTGGGTCATAGGATCAAATCTCATCGATGGACCCTATGTTATGACTGATGTGATGATGTAACAAATGTTTATTAAAAGCCCATCTCTACACGTACCAGTGGTGGGATCTAGCTAAATCAGCACAGCACTAGCCTCAGGTGCTTGGGTCATAGGATCAAATCTCCTGGATGGACCCTCTGTTTGTTCCCCCATATCAACCAATAGTGATGCTCCACCAATCAGTTATATTTGGAAATGAATCAATTGTGTGGGAACAAATTAACTGTATTTGTTCTTCCACTTTGGATGATAGAATTACTGTAAATGTGTTGGGTTGTTGTTTGTTTTAATGTGTACATAAAGAAAATGGATATCAAATAATTATTAAATGTAAAATTAGCCATTCGTTGGGTCTAGGTGCATGCACGGTCTTTGTAATTGAAATCCTTCTTGTGTTCATGTAATTCTAACCGATTGCGTAATTGAAAGGTGCCAACCGATTATAACTGATGATTGATGATGAAATGACAACCGATTGCCAACACTATTAACCAGTGCTTTATTACTAGTATATTAAAGGTTGTGGTATGTGCTATCTTGTCTGTGGGAAAATGCATATAAAACATCCCTTGCTGTTAAAATTGTAAAACAAATGTAGCAGGTTTCTTCCGAAGACTATGTCACATACGTGTTAAAATTACCACGTGTTTGACATTCAGTAGCTGATGATTAATTATTATCTATGTGCTTTAATGATGTCGTTAAACAACTTTTAACTTTTGTAACCTCATCACAACCCCGAAAATGTCATTTCATACAGTATTGTATATGACATGAAACACTCATCTACAAAGCCCACAGTTCAAGTGAAAATTAGTCCATCAGTTCATAATAACTCGTAACTCATTTATTAATTTATCTACTATTTGTTATTCATGCTAATTTTAACAACCCATTTACGGTAATAAAATGTGTTTTAGGTCTACAATTAGTTCCTACCATTACATGCCAGAAGGAAACCATTCACCTTACAACAAGACTGCTACTTTTGAAACTCACTTTTCATTGTCGAGACTTTCTAATCCAAGCACACACAAAAAAGTGTTTCCATGGTGATTTGTCTTTTAAACATAATCGGACTGTGTTGTGTTTGAACACGGACAACCATTATGAAAGTAACGGATGCAATTGCATTCATAAAACCCACTGATATACATTAAGAAAAATGCTCTCTGGAGATTTATGTGCATGCAGTAGGAGCTTAACGTCCAATATATTTTGCCGTTAATATGATTTGTAAAGATGTTTCTTTGCCGTCGGAAATGGCCAATGAGATCCCTGTGAGTCACTGGAAACATGTTTTACGTTTCTAGCTATTTTTTTGTTATTGGTAATTAATTGTTTTCTATTTATTTTTAGTATTCTTGTACTGTGACTTAGTTTTAGATGCAGTTTTACGGTCGTTAGTATAAGGTAGCAAAGATTTACAGTTTTAAAGTTTAAAATATTTATATACAAGAGCATCAGACAACATAATCTTTGTTATTGTCTGAAGTTATAGTGGAACCTTGTTACAATGAACTATATAGCTAATATTGCCCTGTATTTCTGATCTGCATCCACAGACATACATGATTGTCTGAAGTTATAGTGGAACCTTGTTACAATGAACTATATAGCTAATATTGCCCTGTATTTGTCATCTGCATCCACAGACATACATGATTGTCTGAAGTTATAGTGGAACCTTGTTACAATGAACTATATAGCTAATATTGCCCTGTATTTGTCATCTGCATCCACAGACATACATGATTGTCTGAAGTTATAGTGGAACCTTGTTACAATGAACTATATAGCTAATATTGCCCTGTATTTGTCATCTGCATCCACAGACATACATGATTGTCTGAAGTTATAGTGGAACCTTGTTACAATGAACTATATAGCTAATATTGCCCTGTATTTCTCATCTGCATCCACAGATATACATGATTGTCTGAAGTTATAGTGGAACCTTGTTACAATGAACTATATAGCTAATATTGCCCTGTATTTGTCATCTGCATCCACAGACATACATGATTGTCTGAAGTTATAGTGGAACCTTGTTACAATGAACTATATAGCTAATATTGCCCTGTATTTGTCATCTGCATCCACAGACATACATGATTGTCTGAAGTTATAGTGGAACCTTGTTACAATGAACTATATAGCTAATATTGCCCTGTATTTGTCATCTGCATCCACAGACATACATGATTGTCTGAAGTTATAGTGGAACCTTGTTACAATGAACTATATAGCTAATATTGCCCTGTATTTGTCATCTGCATCCACAGACATACATGATTGTCTGAAGTTATAGTGGAACCGTGTTACAATGAACTATATAGCTAATATTGCCCTGTATTTCTCATCTGCATCCACAGACATACATGATTGGGTGGTTCTGTTCCATTATGCCAGTCACGTTATATAACAATGCTATAGTTAAGGATTGTCTGTTATTTCTTTAACATTCATCGGGGTATGAATGTTCTCACATAAATTTGGGGATTATTTTTTATTTGTTCATACTTATAATTAAATTTGAATAATATTTGCTAATAATAACACTAAAACTTCATACTTTATTTTTAATTACTTTTGATCCATAAAACCATAATGTTTAGTAAGACAACTTGCCCATATAAAATGACGTCATCAGATATGACGTTCCCTGACGACGTAATTTTTACGTTCATCGAGAAATGAACAAACTTCCATTACTACGTCTGGACCAGTGGGATGACGTTATATTGTAATGAATGTAACAGAAATGTAATTATATAGCCATAAGTCACTACTACTAAGTTAACTATATAAGCCATTCAACATGTCACTGAGGTTTATCTAATATGCAGAAAAAAATTAACATCCAATAGCCGATGATTAGTTCATCAATGTGTTCTAGTGGTGTCGTTAAACAAAACAAATTTTAACTTTAAACAATAAATTTATGCCAAAATACATTGGTACTGAATATTTACTTATGTTGTTGTTATTCAAGTAAATAAGAAGTGCATCTACTGTCTGATTAAATTTATGCATAGTTTAAAAAGTTGTTATTAAATGATCATTAATTTTTAAACACTTTGATTCATTTCTCTAGCTGTGCAAGAGTGTCCTACTAAATACTACAGAAATCAGCCTACTTGCAATCATTAAACAAAGATTACAAAATGCATATCAGAAGTTTTTAATTATTATTATGAGGAACTGTTTCCTAAACCGGACTATATTAAGTAATATTACAACCAGAAATAACATTATGGTGGTGTGTTGCCTATATTGTCAGTCCTTGGTGTATCTTAGTCAGTAGCCTACACAGTGAGTCGCCCTTGGTGGTGTGGTGCCTATATTGTCAGTCCTTGGTGTATCGTAGTCAGTAGCCTACACAGTGAGTCGCCCATGGTGGTGTGGTGCCTATATTGTCAGTCCTTGGTGTATCGTAGTCAGTAGCCTACACAGTGAGTCGCCCATGGTGGTGTGTTGCCTATATTGTCAGTCCTTGGTGTATCGTAGTCAGTAGCCTACACAGTGAGTCGCCCTTGGTGGTGTGTTGCCTATATTGCCAGTCCTTGGTGTATCGTAGTCAGTAGCCTAACAGTGAGTCGCCCTATACCAATAAGCTACATCAGAACGTATATTAATGAGCTATATAAAATATTTTTACTTACCACTGTTTGAATTCCAGACAGCTTGTCATTCAAGTCAAATATAAGTCGAGACACATCACTGTTCTCTTTCTGAAACAGGAATCCATGGTATGTATCCACTGAAAAACAAAAAACACACCCAAGTTGAACACCATTATATTAATAAAAACATGGGACTTCATTTTTAAAACTAATCACAGAGGTTTAAGATTTCCAGCATTATATTACTTTCTAATGGCATATTTCTATATTTTATTATATTTGTAACAGCTTAAAAAAAAACAAAAAAAACTTTTACATGTCTAGAAGGACATCTCAGACATATTTGTCATTTGTATCACAGCATCTAGCTCAGTAGGTAGAGCGTTCGCCTGAGGTGCTTGCATCATAGGATCGAACCTTCTCAGTGGACCCATTCTCTGATTTAGTTTTTTCCTAACCCAACCAGTGCTCCATGTCTGGTATATCAAAGACCATGGTATGTGCTGTCTTGTCTATGGGAAAGAGCTTATCCCTTGCTGCTTATTGAAAAATATAGCGGGTTTCTTTTAAAACTTTGTGTCATAGATACTAAATGTTTGACATCCAACAGCCAATAATTAATAAATCAGTTTTTAGTGGTGTCATTAAACAAAACAAACTTTGATTCTTGGTAGCACAGCATACTGTTTTAGCTGTACATGGGATATATACAGAGGAATAAATTCCATACATTTAATGTACAAATCACTTGATAATGACCAGCAAATTAATTTTCAAGTAAAATGGAAAATTGTCTTTATATTCAGTATTCATGGTGTAGTGGAAAGTACTATGTAATGTGTTTACAGAAAGTGTATTAATAATAAAAGCAGTTAGTTTGACTAATCCATATCTGAAAATAGATGCATTTTGGATTGAGTACTTGGTGAATTCATCGGTGGATATCTCTGTATAGTGATATGGGAAAATATCAGAATACTAAATACTACAGGAGAACTCCCATCAGTAATACATATTGGGTTCTCTATTATTCCTTTTGTCTCCCATTCCTTATTTCCCTTATTCTCTTTATTCTTCCCTTTCTTCTTTGTTCCTTTTTTCTCCATCTCCTCGCCCCTATCCTTTAATTTATTCCTCCTTTCTTCCCTCTATTATTTTTTTCTTATTCCATTCCATCTTCTTTTCTTCCCTCTCACTGCCTATCCATCATGCATCATTTGACTTCCTTGTAAACTTCCACGTCTTTTCTTCTTCCGTTCTACCACCCTTATTCCTTTTATCCCCCTTGAGATAATATAACTTGTGTATGCAAAATCTTAAATTGATTTGGCATTTGTTTGGGAAGTAGCCCAGTGGTAAAGCACTTGTCTGATGCATGGTCAGTCTAAGATCGATTCCTGTCTATGGATGCATTGGCTATTTCTCATTCCAGCCAGTGCACCTCTCTAAGACTACAGTGAAACCCCCCTAAACTGGACACGCTCAAGACCAAGTAAAATGTCCAGTTTTAAGGGGTATCCGGTTTAGAGAGATTCTCTTTGGTACTGATATCTAAAAAGGGGCCGTGAAAAATGTCCGGGTTTGAGAGAATTCCAGTACATATAAAGATCCCTTGCTACTACTTAAAAAATGTTGCAGGTTTTCTCTCAAAGACTGTATGTGAAAATTACCGATGACTAATAAACCAATGTGTTCTATTGGTGTCAGACTTCTTCTTGTTTTCAAACTGTTTAGTTTTCAATAGCCAGTGTTTTTTCTTGAACTATTAAGATTATATCCCAGCTTGTTTGGGCAAAAATGGCTGGACAAACGGACTCGAGTGTTTGCCTCTGTCTGGTGCATTACGAAACGTCTCCCGAGCCCGGTGTTTTGGCCTGATCAGTGGCCGGCAGTAACGAATGTTTTGTACGTACTTCAACATGGCCTGTGCCATTACTGTCCACAAGCTATCAATTAGAGACATTAGTTCTGTTAGCTAACTGTCTGACTGATACATCTTTTGTGATAATTCGACCTCCTGACCCTTGCAATTAGCAGACAGGACATTCAGACCAGTGGTCTGTGGGGATAGGCAGACGGCTACCGAAATGGATTTTAATCTTTGGTTGGCCGTATTATCTTGATGGAGGGCAGGACATAGCCAAATGGTAAAGCATTCGCCTGGGGTGCGGTCAGTCTAAGATCGATCCCTGTCAGTGGGCCCCTGTTGCAGCCAGTGCACCACGTCTGGTATATCAAACACCAAAGTATGTGCAATCCTGTTTGTGGGATGATGCATATAAAAGATTTCTTGCTATTAATGGTATAATATGTCAAAATTTAATGTTTGACATCCAATAGCCGATGATAAATAAATCAGTGTGCTCTAGTGATGTCGTTCAACAAAGCAAACTTTTTTATTATCTTGATTATAAGATGATTTGAATGTTCAAGCATGCTGTCCTGAGCACTGTCTAGGACAGCTGGAGGTTAGTGAATTAGTATTATAGAGAGGAAAGCTGCTTCCACCACATGTAATCTAATTATAAATACATGATTAGCAAAAAGGAATATTTAAAAAGAACATTGAATATAGCACAAGCCATTTGTTTTGATATACCTTTCATAATTGGTTTTATGTCTACAGCACTCAGTGTCCTTGTCACTGTACCATCCCAGTACATGTACCCAGCTCGACATTAGAATATTCAGATCCAATAATCCATACATATACATTATATTCACTGTGTTCTTTTGGCATGTCTCCATACATATACATTATATTCACTGTGTTCTTTTGGCATGTCTCCATACATATACATTATATTCACTGTGTTCTTTTGGCATGTCTCCATACATATAAAAATAACATCATTTTATTATGAAAATAATATATATTATTTTTCATTATATCTTAGAATTATTGATATGTATAATAATATTTTATTTTGAATTTGAATTTTAAGTGATTAATCATGTATACACAGGTATGTATGTATGTATGTATGTATGTATGTATGTATGTATGTATGTATGTATGTATGTATGTATGTATTTATGCATGGATGCAAATTAATTAATATTTTTACATTCTTATATCTATCAAAATAATATTTGAAATAATATTTTATTTTTAAGTTTGAATTTTAAGTGATTAATCATGTATGCAGGTATATATATATTCTAAAGGTGATAATATATTGGATTTTCTCACTATAGTGTACCACATGTGCCCAATTTGTCTGAATAAAGGTTGTTGGAGAAAACCGAACCAGTCACATCTGCCAGTTGGAACTTATTTGTGCAAATGATCTGCGTGTCTCTAATTAACTTCTTTCCTCTAAACCCATGCTTGCCTGTGTTTGTTGCTTTTCTGCCTAATCTCCATGGCTTTTCTTTTCAAAGAAAGCTAATCTGTCCAACTAGGTTGTTATCCCCCTGGGTGGGCCGGCTACCTGTGCTGCAGTGTGCTGGCGTCCCCCACTCTGTGGAGTGCCCACGATTGAGCTTTAATCCGATTGCCGACTGCCAAACTGGAGATCCCTCAGCTTTCTTATCAAGTCCTGTACGTGTACGTGGAATAATGGAGATTGAAATGAGAGGCCGAGATAAGCCACGTTCTAGAGTCTTGTTCTTCATGAGGTGTGTAATGTCACTTGGTTGTCAAGTTGTCTGTGTCATTATTCATGCGATACCAAGTTTTGATATAACCATATATGTTTGACATTAAAATTGCCGTGGGTTGTGGTTGGTTGGAATGGGATCTAACTCTGTCGGTAGAGTGTTCACCTAGGGTGCTTGCATCTTAGGATCAAATCATCTTAGTGGATCCAATTCTCTGATTGGCTTTTTTTCATCCCAACCTTGCTACTACTTGAAAAATGTATATGAGTATATGGTCAAAATAACAGTTTGACATCCAATAGCTGATGATTAAAAAATCAGTGTGCTCTAGTGGTTTCATTAAACAAAACAAACTTTTTCCATTTTTGGGGTCCTTCATTTAGAAAGTGAGAGAGAAAATATGCTACTGCCACTTGGGCTACTCTTACTACACCGCAGCAAGGATTCTTTTATATATACTTTCCCACAGAATGGACAGCAGATATAGTGACCTTTGTTTTACCAGTTATGGAAAGCTGGTTGGGAAGAAAACAAACCTAAAGTTTGTCCATGGAGAGGAGCCATGCTTCGCTGCACAGCAGATTATTTCAACAGTTAGCTACTGTACATACTGTCACTGTATTCAACTGGACAAAGGCCGTGGTATGTGCTTTCCTGTCTGTGGGAAAGTGCTTATAAAAGATCCCTTTCTGCATTAGGAAAAATGTAGCGGGTTTCCTTTGATGACTTTTTTTTGGGAGAATTACCAATTGTTTGACATCCTATAGCCGATGATTAATTAATCAATGTGCTCTAGTGGTGTCGTTAAACAAAACAATTTTGTTTTTAACCATTAAGCATGCCAAGAGATATTAATAAAATACAAGTAAACAATTGCAGTACATCATTCCACTCATAAGACCGTGTAACGAAGCATGCCAAGAGATATTAATAAAATACAAGTAAACAATTGCAGTACATCATTCCACTCATAAGACCGTGTAACGAAGCATGCCAAGAGATATTAATAAAATACAAGTAAACAATTGCAGTACATCATTCCACTCATAAGACCGTGTAACGAAGCATGCCAAGAGATATATAAAATACAAGTAAACAATTGCAGTACATCATTCCACTCATAAGACCGTGTAACGAAGCATGCCAAGAGATATTAATAAAATACAAGTAAACAATTGCAGTACATCATTCCACTCATAAGACCGTGTAACGAAGCATGCCAAGAGATATTAATAAAATACAAGTAAACAATTGCAGTACATCATTCCACTCATAAGACTGTGTAACGAAGCATGCCAAGAGATATTAATAAAATACAAGTAAACAATTGCAGTACATCATTCCACTCATAAGACCGTGTAACGAAGCATGCCAAGAGATATTAATAAAATACAAGTAAACAATTGCAGTACATCATTCCACTCATAAGACCGTGTAACGAAGCATGCCAAGAGATATTAATAAAATACAAGTAAACAATTGCAGTACATCATTCCACTCATAAGACCGTGTAACGAAGCATGCCAAGAGATATTAATAAAATACAAGTAAACAATTGCAGTACATCATTCCACTCATAAGACTGTGTAACGAAGCATGCCAAGAGATATTAATAAAATACAAGTAAACAATTGCAGTACATCATTCCACTCATAAGACCGTGTAACGAAGCATGCCAAGAGATATTAATAAAATACAAGTAAACAATTGCAGTACATCATTCCACTCATAAGACCGTGTAACGAAGCATGCCAAGAGATATTAATAAAATACAAGTAAACAATTGCAGTACATCATTCCACTCATAAGACCGTGTAACGAAGCATGCCAAGAGATATTAATAAAATACAAGTAAACAATTGCAGTACATCATTCCACTCATAAGACTGTGTAACGAAGCATGCCAAGAGATATTAATAAAATACAAGTAAACAATTGCAGTACATCATTCCACTCATAAGACCGTGTAACGAAGCATGCCAAGAGATATTAATAAAATACAAGTAAACAATTGCAGTACATCATTCCACTCATAAGACTGTGTAACGAAGCATGCCAAGAGATATTAATAAAATACAAGTAAACAATTGCAGTACATCATTCCACTCATAAGACCGTGTAACGAAGGAAGGAAGGAAATGTTTTATTTAACGACGCACTCAACACATTTTATTTACAGTTATTGGCATCGGACATATGGTTAACAACCACACAGATATTGAGAGAGGAATATTGACAGGATAACACATACCATGGCCTTTGATATACATTTAACGAATGCCATGTGAACACAACAGAAACAAAGAATTGATTGAAGTAATAAGTTTTAATTTTGTTTTTGTAAAGAACAATGAAAAAGAAATTAACACCTAAACAAAAGACTTGAGCCTAAGTGTGACAAATGACAAATGAAAAGCTAACAGCATGTTGTCAAATTGTCATGCTAATAACATGACAGAACCATCAATTTCATCAGGCTCATTTGTTACTGAAGAGAAAAACACATATTGGCCAACATTACAACCCCACAAAACATTGACAATGTGCTCATTAACAATTCACATAACACATGTGAATATCAGTGCACGATTAGCTGAGAACTGGGGTTTTTTATACGTCACTGGCATCTTTTAAGTGATATGCACCAAGTGACAAAGTTCTTAATATTAGTGTTGAGAATGTTCGTAACCCATGTGAATATCAGTACATGTTTTCTGTACATACATGTAACCTACATTTTATTATGTATGCACCGAGTGACATCATTTTGAAAACAAAAACATTTGTGTTGAGAATAATAATTTACATGTCACCCAAACAAAATAATGTCATTGTGTAAAGATAAAAGCACTGAGTGATAAAATTCTAAATAATAATATTTAACAAATTCCAAATTAAAGTTAAGAAGTGTCAAAATCAATGAAAACATAAAACACCAGAATAATATCTGATCTGCATGAATAACAGCTTCCATACAACACCTACACCGTATATGCAGTATGCAACAATTATTACCGTTCTTTAACAAACAAAAAAACATCTGTCGAAAAGTTAATGAGTTTTGACATTTATTTATAAGGTTAAGAATATGAATAAGAAGCATAACGTTTTTCATACAGCACTTCCATGTTATGCAGCAATTGGCATCATAATATTATCATTCTTTAACAAAAAAACTACAAGAAAAACTTATGTTGAAAGCTAAAGAGTTTTGACATTTATTGCAGAGTAAATTTTATCAGGTCAATCATGGTGCCACGTTAATTGAGATAATATTTCAAATTGTGTTGACATGCTGCAACTGCTGTGCTCGGTGACAAGATAATATTCAGCACGGGTCCGGTAAGAGCTGTACCGGAGATCAGTGGGCCCACATGTTGATGTTATTGTTGGAGAGTTTTGCCTTTGGGAGAGAAGAGTCCTTAGGCTGTCTTGAGAAGGACTACAGATATTTCACAGAATGTAACCTGTCTCGGTTTCCTGCCAGCAAACATCTCTTCAGCCCAGCACTGACTTTCACTTGAGGTCCATGGAGCTGAGTTTTGGGTTAATACAGAAGTAGTTGTTTGGAAATATTTGTCTTCATTTTACATGACTATTTACTACACACTGCACGATGATGATAATTTTTCTTGGCAAATTGCTCGATGCTGATAAATTTAATTTGTACGTAACATTTTGATGTCAAAGAATATTTTATTGTTGAGGGCCAAGTGGAAGATTAGCTTGTGCTAAACCTGTCATCCTCATTAAATAAAGTTATTATTATATTATTATTATGTTCTTTTGTAGCAGGGATTCTAGATTATGGTAGCCCCACTCCCATGGCTAGTGATATTCAATGTTGGGTTAGTAAATAACTACTATTGCCATGCCCGACGGCTAGTGAAAAAAATGTAAAATGTTGCAGTTAAGTCTATTTTGTAAATATGAATATCCTGACCTCACCCCAACTCCTAATGTTAGTGTTTTTAATCTCTATCTCCCTCTTTAGGTGATATATTTGATTATAATTGTTATTTAGAAAAATTATATTAATTAATGTAAAGTAGGGCTAGTTAATTTTTAATCGTGGCTAGTAAATTTTAAAAATCACTGATCCCATAGCTAGTGGATTAAATGTTTTTTCTAGAAGCCCTGTGTATAGGAAACATATGTGGTAGACAAGCTAATTTTCAGAATTAAAATTAATATCAATATCCTTAAAGTACTACGATGAAGGAAATTTGCCATATAGATTACTTTTACCCAGTTACCAATAAGGATATTTTATAATGATTTTGCAGTGGACATAATAATGTGTATTGGAAAATTTAAATTACACTAATTAAAGTTAGTTTGTTTTGTTTAACAACACCACTAGAGAACAATGATTTATTAATCATTTGCTTCTGGATATCAAACATTTGTTAAATTTGACATATAATCTTAGAGAGGAAACCCGCTACATTTTTCTGTTAGTAGCAAAGTATCTTTTATATGCACCATCCACACAGACAGGATAGCACATACCACAGCCTTTGATATACCAGTCGTGATGCACTGGCTGGAACAAGAAATAGCCTAATGAATCCATCAACGAGGATCGATCCTAGACTGACTGCGCATTAGACGAGTGCTTTACCACAGAGCCATGTCCCACCCTCGTAATATTAACAGCTATTTTAACTGGGAGTTTTCTTGCTTATTAAACTCCTAGTCATGGAGCTAGTTTCTGGATTCAGCCACTTAGCATGCTAGTGTGCTCTTTGTGTCCTCATTACAAATGCCGGAGCATGGATGAGTTGATGTTCCTGGCTCCCTTCATACAGTGTCATGACACCTCAAATCTGTAACTATTGATTAGCCAGACCCCAGCAAGATGGCCGGCCATATGACAAAGATTGATTTCAGCTTTCTAGGTCTCACCATGCGGACAAAGTTTTAATATTGTGTAATCATCGTAGCAGACAGAGAGATCTGTGCCGTGTTCCTGGCTTGACCCATTCCTCCGCTGGCCAATGTTTAAATTGAAAACAAAGCAGATGTTCCCGTTCATGTTAAGAACAGAGAGCGAGACGGTCGGTTTGGTTTGGGAAACCAGTCACAGATGAGAATGTGCCATATTTCTGGGTGTGTCTGAAATTTGATTTAATTGATAATTTTCTACGAGGATTTGCTCTCGGATGAGCACAATGGGTAATTTAGAGCCGAGGCTTGTTAAATTAGTCCCCAAACAATAGTCTTGTCTACTCAAGTGCAGGACTTGATAATTTAAATTGAAGCATCTTTTTCTCGGACAATGGTCGAAAGTGTTCCCGTGTGGAAATAACTGTATAATTACGATTGAGACCAACAACGTTGCTATAACATGCTAATATTACTGATATTACCACGTGCAAAATTCTTCTGTCTGCTTCTGCGAACTCCCTTACGAAACGACCTCTTGACCTTTCCTCGTTAATTTATATCCTCGGCACCAGTTCTGGTTTTGTTCTCCCAGGCCAGATTATACCACAGATTAAAGCACATTTAGGCCGAGTGTTTTAAATCATCTTAAATAATTAAACAACCAAAACAATATTTCATCCAAATAATGGCCATTTTGTGGTAGTTCTGTGGTGATTTGTGTCCTGAAGAAAACATCACCATTATTATCGACATGTCTGTGGAAGTATATAACACTAAATCCTCTTACTAATGTGAGCTAAAGATGTCCTTTGGGTAAAACAATAGTGTGGACGTGTTTCTGGTAACTGAGGAGTTGCACAACATACCTGTAGGAAAAACATATTTCTTGTTTTTTAAAGGAAGAGTTGCAAAGCCATTGAAAGACTAAATGATTCAATGAAATATTAACTGATAATTAATTTCACTTGTCCTAAAATTAGACTCTTTTTTTTCAATCACCTACCTGTAGTTGATATATGTTACTGTGATAATATTATCATTATATTACCTATATTTTGGTATACATAAAGCCATATATTTGAATAGGTAATTGTCTTCTTTTTTAACTAATGCTATAGGTGTTTAAAGTGTTTGATAAATGGTGTGTGATAGCGAACATCAGCAAAAGAAGACTATACAAAGTGTATACTGCAGGTCAGTAGGTCAATGGCTGCATGAGCCTGTCCTTCAACTTAAAGCATTGAATGTATGCTATCAAAGTTTGCTTATCATTGTTATCTGGTCACAGATTTTTAGTAACAGTCAGTGTTTTGTAGGATGGATGGATGGATAGATAGATAACAAGAGGAATAAAGGGTGAGAGTGATGGATTTTTGGTGGAAGGATGGATGAATGAATAAATGGAGGTATAGAGAATGATGGATAGATGGATGTTTGATGAAATGCACCTCAGGAACCCCCCCCCCCCACACACACACACACACACATATCAGAACTCTGAAGATTGCAAATATTTTTACATCATAGTGATGCATGTCCTTTACTATAGTATTAGAGCAGAAACCCACTGCTGCCACATAGTCTACTCCTGGGGCCTAAATCACTAAACTCTCGCAACTTGGCGATCTTGCAAAAGACTTGCAAAGAGGATACTTTGTTGTCTAGCAGAGCCTAAGAGACCTTTGTGAATTAGGCCCCTGATTAGCAGTATAGCTCTTTTATATGTACAACTAAAAGTTCTAATGGACTTAAGAATGGATACATGTGATTGGTGTATATTGTGTAAGGTTAGTGATGGCAGAGGTACATTTAGTATCATTTACTGTGACTGAATATTGGTGTACATTGTGTAAGGTTAGTGATGGCAGAGGTACATTTAGTATCATTTACTGTGACTGAATATTGGTGTACATTGTGTAAGGTTAGTGATGGCAGAGGTACATTTAGTATCATTTACTGTGACTGAATATTGGTGTATATTGTGTAAGGTTAGTGATGGCAGAGGTACATTTAGTATCATTTACTGTGACTGAATATTGGTGTACATTGTGTAAGGTTAGTGATGGCAGAGGTACATTTAGTATCATTTACTGTGACTGAATATTGGTGTATATTGTGTAAGGTTAGTGATGGCAGAGGTACATTTGGTATCATTTACTGTGACTGAATATTGGTGTACATTGTGTAAGGTTAGTGATGGCAGAGGTACATTTAGTATCATTTACTGTGACTGAATATTGGTGTACATTGTGTAAGGTTAGTGTTGGCAGAGGTACATTTAGTATCATTTACTGTGACTGAATCACGGCCAGTGTACTGACAAATTCAAATTTAGTACTGACAAATCTACATTAAAACTGATGTTCCAGGATGTTGAAATCCACTTTAATAAGCTTGTTATGACCGTGCGATGGTCTGGACGCTGAAAGAGAACAATCAATCGCCAATTATAGGGTATTATGGACAGTACCATATTTATCCTGCAGTTCCAAATTAATGCGAAAACATAAAAATCTATACTTTAATTTGGTCGTGTAATTAGCCTACTAAATATCAAATGACACCAGATGGCATTGCTGTAGCATTTATTTTGGGTGCAGTAAAGAAACCAGCTTTAAGTATCTAACATGGCTGTACATAGCCTAAACTAACTTGGGAGGACGATGGGGTGGGGAAAGGGAAGTGAGAAAAGAATCTGGGTACATTGATGAACAGTCTTTTCCAGCTAAACAAAAAGGACAGTCTTGACGATTTTTGGGGGAGGTGATGGAAGGACACTTTAAGTATTCCCATGCCCCATATAGGTACAACCCAAATCTAAGTACTGTTGGGTTTTTGGGTTTATTTTTTTAATTTTTTTAATTTACAGTGTAACATGAGACTTCGTGAGTGATTATTCTCATGAAGGACATACAAATATTTTCATTGTATTTTGTAAATGTCAGATTTGTTTAAAAATTATGGGTGGGGAATAAATCATTTATGTTGCATGCTAGCATGGACCATCCCACATGATGACATTTGAGTAAGAATGTTCGTCTCATTGATCCCACCACTATCAACAAACGTACAGGTGTCAAATAATGGAACACACATCAAACATTTATTGTAATTCTACCATTTAGTGTTAAGTCGGAAAAAACATGTTCTATTTGATGTTTATTTTCTGTTTACCGACACATTAGGACATTTTAAACCACAGCTATATGGATATTTCAACTCGTTTTAGAGAAAAGAGAGGATACATGTCATGAAATAGGCTTTTTTTCTTCTGCTTTTTTAAATAATTGATGAATGTGCCTGAGTTCTAGCATGGGTCAGTTCTTTCGTCCAAGACAGGTGTCAGTTCTTTCGTCCAAGACAGGTGTCAAGTAGGCTATTCTTTAGGGATCTTTTATACATGTCATAACTGTTGATGTACCGTTCTCGGGGCACTGGTTGGGATAAGACAAAATACCAAGTCCAGTCATAGAAATAAGCAGAATGTTTTACTAGTCCACTGTACAAGGACATTAATAGATCTGCATATGCATCAATATTTCTACTTGTCAAAAAAAAATTATCATTCTTTAAAATGAAACAATTTATAAGTTTTTTACTTGTCCGAGCAGATTTTCATTTGTCAGGACAATTTTTTTTTAAAGTTTGTTTTGTTTAATGACACCTCTAGAGTACAATGGTTTATTAATCATCGGCTATTGGAGTTTGTTTTGTTTAACGACACCTCTAGAGTACAATGGTTTATTAATCATCGGCTACTGGAGTTTGTTTTGTTTAACGACACCTCTAGAGCACATTGGTTTATTAATCATCGGCTGTTGGAGTTTGTTTTGTTTAACGACACCTCTAGAGCACATTAGTTTATTAATCATTGGCTGTTGGAGTTGTTTAACGACACCTCTAGAGCACATTGGTTTATTAATCATTGGCTGTTGGAGTTTGTTTTGTTTAACGACACCTCTAGAGTACATTGGTTTATTAATCATCGGCTGTTGGAGTTTGTTTTGTTTAACGACACCTCTAGAGCACATTGGTTTATTAATCATTGGCTGTTGGAGTTTGTTTTATTTAACGACACCTCTAGAGTACATTGGTTTATTAATCATTGGCTGTTGGAGTTTGTTTTGTTTAACGACACCTCTAGAGCACATTGGTTTATTAATCATCGGCTGTTGGAGTTTGTTTTGTTTAACGACACTTCTAGAGCACATTGGTTTATTAATCATTGGCTGTTGGAGTTGTTTAACGACACCTCTAGAGCACATTGGTTTATTAATCATCGGCTGTTGGAGTTTGTTTTGTTTAACGACACCTCTAGAGCACATTGGTTTATTAATCATCGGCTGTTGGAGTTTGTTTTGTTTAACGACACCTCTAGAGTACATTGGTTTATTAATCATTGGCTGTTGGAGTTTGTTTTGTTTAACGACACCTCTAGAGTACATTGGTTTATTAATCATTGGCTGTTGGAGTTGTTTAACGACACCTCTAGAGCACATTGGTTTATTAATCATTGGCTGTTGGAGTTGTTTAACGACACCTCTAGAGCACATTGGTTTATTAATCATCGGCTGTTGGAGTTTGTTTTGTTTAACGACACCTCTAGAGTACATTGGTTTATTAATCATTGGCTGTTGGAGTTGTTTAATGACACCTCTAGAGCACATTGGTTTATTAATCATTGGCTGTTGGAGTTGTTTAACGACACCTCTAGAGCACATTGGTTTATTAATCATCGGCTGTTGGAGTTTGTTTTGTTTAACGACACCTCTAGAGCACATTGGTTTATTAATCATTGGCTGTTGGAGTTTGTTTTTGTTTATTATTTAACGACGCCACTAGAGCACATTGATTTTTTATCTTATCATCGGCTATTGGTCATTCCGACACTGGTTTTTTTAGAGGAAACCCACTGTTGCCACATAGGCTATTCTTTTATGACAGGCAGCAAGGGATATTTTATTTGCACTTTCCACAGGCAGGATAGCACAAACCATGGCCTTTGTTGAACCAGTTATGGATCACTGGTCGGTGAAAGTGGTTTAGCCTTGCGGAGCACTCACTCAGGGTTTGGAGTAAGTATCTGGATAAAAAAATCCCATGCCTCGACTGGGATCCGAACCCAGTACCTACCAGCCTGTAGACCAATGGCCTAACCACGATGCCACCAAGGTCGGCTATAGGATGTCAATCATTTGATAAATTTGATATATAGTCTTAGAGTGGAAACACATTACTTTTTTTGCATTAGTAGCAAGGAATCTTTGATGTGCACCATACCACAGACAGGATAACACATACCACAACCTTTGATATACCAGTCGTGGTGCACTGGCTGGAACGAGAAATTTGTTAGGACAAAGGAACAAGTGCTTATTACAAAACACTGAAGTCTATTAAGGGCAATTGATCCTATGACCCATCACACCTCAGACGAGGCTGTACTACTGAGCTACATGTAAGGCCAGGTGCCGAGGTGTCTTAAAGAAACATTCCTTTCGTTAACCCACATTTAACAAAATGGCACTTAAAGATAAAGACCCGATTACATGTATGTTATAAGTGTGTTTTTCTCCCAGCAACATGTTTTGTTGTTAATTATTCTGCACCTTCCAATGTTTGAAGCATGGTGAAATATCTAGTAAATGTGGACTTTAAGCTGGTTTGATTGTGAAGGCTTTGGCTTCCATTAAGGAAATATTTGACGCAAACACGTCGGTACTGTTTTTCTCTGGTCCCGTTGATTAGAATAGATGACATTGTTGTTTTTCTCCGCGACTGATGTCCTACTGTGAAAATCTGTTAATGCGTTTATTCACAACACTAGCGCATGAACGGGATGCAATTTTATAATTTCATTTTGCAAATGGTGAGGACAATGGCTGATTAGTGAGTGATTCACACTCCACTTCCTGGCCAGCTAATGGAAGAAAAACCTGCAATTTTAATTCACAATTTATTGATTTTTATTTTTAACACAGATTTCTGGCTGTTTTGTTTGTTTTACTTATAGAAGATTAGAATTTGCATGTTATTTATGTTGTATAATATACACAGTATGTGATTTACTTTGCTAAAAAAAAAAATTAAAAAAAATTGAAGGTACATTTCTATACTTTGTTGTGTATGGAATTTTAATTTACCGTTTATTGATTTTTATTGTGAACACAGAATTCTGGCTTTTGTTTTTACTTATAGAAGATTAGAATTTACAATATTATGTAACATCGTATAATATATACAGTATGCAATTTACTTTGATAAAAAACAAATTGAAGATAAATTTCTATACATTCTTGTGTATGGAATTTTAATTAATAATTTATTGATTTTTATTTTTAACACAGATTTCAGGCTTTTTTCTGTTGACGATAAATTTCTGTACATTCTTGTGTATGGCAAAAGAAATGTTGAAATATGTGTAGTTATTTGTGTGTATATATGTGAGTTTGTATATACAGTGCCTCTAAAACAGACACCCTCGGGACCATATAAAAGTCCAGTTTTAAGAGGTATCTGGTTTAGAGAGGTTCTTTTCTGCACAGATATTTAAAAAGGGACCATGAAAAACATCCGGTTTTGAGGGAATTCCGGTTTACAGAGGGTCTGGTTTTGAGAGGTTTCACTGTATGTGTATTGTGAAGTGTCTATATAAGCAGACATTTCTTTCACTCTAATTCAGCTGATTAGGTTTCTTCTCTTTCTAACCAGTGCACCACAAAAGAGCGGGACGTAGCCCAGTGGTAAAGCACTCACTTGATATGCAGTCGGTCTGGGATCGATCCCTGTCGGTAAACCCATTGGGCTTTCTCGTTCCAGCCAGTGCACCACACCTGGTATATCAAAGGTCATGGTATGTGCTTTCCTGTCTGTGGGAGAGTGAGTATAAAAGATCCCTTCTGCTAATGGGAAAAATGTAGCGGGTTTCTTCTAATGACTACTAGTCAGAATTACCAAACGGTTGACATCCGATAGCTGATGATTAATAAATCAATGTGTTCTAGAAGAGTCGTTAAACAAAACAAACTTTAAATTTTAATTTTTTTTTTAAAGAAACAATATCTCTACAGCGATTGGCGAACACTTCAGCTGGCTTGTGCTCTCATTTCTTTACATGATGCATAAAGTCTTTGGCTACAGCGCATGTTGGTGATGAAACATGCCGAATACAACATGACACTTCCATCAATCAGTCGTCAATAGCAGAGAGTCACGGGATTAATAACATTTCCGAACACACTCGTTTTCTTGTCCGGTTGGAATGTCGGTGTACAGTTTCCATCTTTTGCCTTTCATTTATGTCTGCAAGTTCTGATTAATTTATACAATGCTGGTCAAAAAATAGAAGATTAATATCTTTCTCCTATTATCCTAATACTTTGATCTGTCTTTACTTTCATCTTAATTTTGTAGCCAGACGACTTAGCCTTTCTTTGAATGCAAAATGAAGTTAGTAATTGAAACTCGAAATGGAAATATATTTGTATACAACATTCTATATGTGATAAGAGATACAGATTATCTCCAAGGTTATGACTATGGAAACATTAAACATTGTAATACGTACACACAATAAATGAATATCTACATCTATTTCCAGGCAAAATATTAATACATTATTTTTACGTAAACAACTTTTTTATATTTTGAAATTCTCTATTATCTGATTTCTGTGAGATCAAATATCTCAAACTGGAAGAAAAATATGAAAACTATGAATCAAAACTCTTGTTTAATATAAATTGATACCAACTTAATAAATTCAATATTAAAAAACCTATTTTATTTTTGCATGTTATTTTTTTATAATATAAATGTGAAAAGAATGATTTGACATTAGTTTTTTTTATGTTCATCAAGAAAAAACCAGAAAAAACCAATCCCTTTCTATTTCTATTAATAGACCTAACAGTAGACAATTGACAGGACTGAACTTGAAGGACTTTTTATGGCCACTTTCTTCATCCTTCAAATACCATGATTCGTGAATACCATGGCTACACTTGAGTGACCCGCAATAAAGCTGAATGAAAACTCTAATAAAGGGATGCATAATTAATGAGCTCGAAATGATTATAACAGATCATAAGAGGAACACAATAGCTGCGGCCAGCAGAAATTGCCCCTAGGGGATTGGCACGACCTTTATCTCCATATATCAGGAAGTGTGTTTAGGGGTACAGACGTTTTTTTTCTGCCATCAAGCGGATATTTTAATTGTTTGCCAAGTTTGTGGTATTAAAAAAACCAGTAATGCGTATTCATCGAAGTGAAAGAAGAGACGTGTTGACACGATGTCAAAGTGTGCGATAAAGCTAATGAAGTGTTCATAAGCATTCCTGTTTACATAAATGGTTTTCTTGTGAAGAGTTGTTTATTGCTGGCCATAATTTGTTGGAGTAACAAAATTTAATATTTAAAAAAGTCATAAAAACACCAAACAAAAGAAAACAAAACAAAGGATATAACATTATATCAAATCTGTTCTAGAATTGATTACATTGGAAAAAAAGGTGGGCCTGAGGTAATTATTTTTTGTACACCAACCACTCAAAATAAAATTTAATTTAATTATGTGGTCAGTGCTTTAAGTAAAAATTGCCTTATTTGCAATATGACAGCGTAATTACATTTAAAATGTTTATCTCTGCTGGGGAGTCAGTCCACCCATCTAAACTAACAAAGCACATGACAGAGTTTCATGGTAACACCGTAATTACATTTAAAATGTTTATCTCTGCTGGGGAGTCAGTCCACCCATCTAAACTAACAAAGCACATGACAGTGTTTCGTGGTAACACCGTAATTACATTTAAAATGTTTATCTGTGCTGGGGAGTCAGTCCACCCGTCTAAACTAACAAAGCACATGACAGTGTTTCGTGGTAACACCGTAATTACATTTAAAATGTTTATCTGTGCTGGGGAGTCAGTCCACCCGTCTAAACTAACAAAGCACATGACAGTGTTTCGTGGTAACAGCGTAATTACATTTAAAATGTTTATCTCTGCTGGGGAGTCAGTCCACCCATCTAAACTAACAAAGCACATGACAGTGTTTCGTGGTAACACCGTAATTACATTTAAAATGTTTATCTCTGCTGGGGAGTCAGTCCACCCATCTAAACTAACAAAGCACATGACAGTGTTTCGTGGTAACACCGTAATTACATTTAAAATGTTTATCTGTGCTGGGGAGTCAGTCCACCTGTCTAAACTAACAAAGCACATGACAGTGTTTCGTGGTAACACCGTAATTACATTTAAAATGTTTATCTGTGCTGGGGAGTCAGTCCACCTGTCTAAACTAACAAAGCACATGACAGTGTTTCGTGGTAACACCGTAATTACATTTAAAATGTTTATCTGTGCTGGGGAGTCAGTCCACCTGTCTAAACTAACAAAGCACATGACAGTGTTTCGTGGTAACACCGTAATTACATTTAAAATGTTTATCTGTGCTGGGGAGTCAGTCCACCCATCTAAACTAACAAAGCACATGACAGTGTTTCGTGGTAACAGCCATGGCCTTATCAAAACTTCTCTTTTACTCTGTTTTGTGCAAAAATATGAACTTTGATTATGGTAAACATCTTGGGCTGTATTTATGAAGCCTGTTTTTCTTAAAGTTTGTTTTGTTTAATGACACCACTGAAGCACATTGATTAATTAAGCAGGTTATTGGATGTCAAACATTTCGTAATTCTGACACGTAGTCATCAGAGGAAACCCGCTACATTTTTCCAAATACAGAAAGGGATCTTTTATATGCACTTTCCCACAGACAGGACAGCACATATACCAGTCGTGGTGCACTGGCTGGAACAAGAAATAGCCCAATGGGTCCACCGACAGAGATTGATCCCAGACCGACCGCGCATCAGTTGAGCACTTTCCTGTTTTTCTTAAATGCAGGTGTTTAAGCATTGTAAGTCATAAACAGACTTTGTAAATTCGACCCTTTGTCATTCATATTGGTAAAGGGAAAGGGACAAAATCTGTTTATCATCACCGTAACACATTAATACATGTATCTGTTTATCATCACCGTAACACATTTCAAATTACAGCTATTCATTGTCTAACATTAAACAGTGTAAAATAAAAACACATGTCCCTTCTACCTTTGTAAGTGACATAACCCATTGTTACTGTTCCAATCCATCGATTTTGGTCAGAGTTTGTAAACGGATTTGACAATTAAATGTAAGACTAAAGGTTTTGTACCGACTTGCTGTACCAACCATATAACCTCATAGATAACTCATCTACCAAACCATTAAATCAAGACAACAAGACAATCATCACATTCATAAATCATATCTCTGTACACGATAGATCCAAAGGATGAAAATTAAGTGATGAGAACACTATTTATGAAGCGACAGATCTGTCACAACCATGTATATGTTGCTGTCTGATCAGCTCAATGGTCACTGAAGCGGATCATGTGTCTTATCCAAGCATGCCTGAAGTCGTTAAGCATGGAAGGAAGGACACTTGAGGGAGTAATAAAGCATCTTTGCTGTGTTTGGTAACAGACGTTATCGAGTACAAGTGCTTTGATCATGGCTCATCTTGTTGGGCAGGTTTAAAGCCGTGCTATACACGCAGCATATTAAAGCTACTCTTGTGGGCGCAGCATATTTTAAGGCCACTCTTGTGGCCGAGTGGATTATATCACAGCGGAGCTATATAGCTGGCCGTATTGGTCAAGAGAGGTCATCGGCAAGAGATTGAAAAAGGAGTCTCCAGTGTTTTCATGCAGTGTTTCATTAGCAGATAGCGCGATTTTCAGAAGCCATTGCTGCAACATTAGTAGATAGCAATTTTCAGAAGCCGTTGCTGCAACATCAGCAAAAGGTGATTTTCAGAAGCCATTGCTGCAACATTAGCAGATGGTGATTTTCAGAAGCCGTTGCTGCAACATTAGCAGATGGTGATTTTCAGAAGCCATTGCTGCAACATTAGCAAAAGGTGATTTTCAGAAGCCATTGCTGCAACATTAGCAGATGGTGATTTTCAGAAGCCGTTGCTGCAACATTAGCAGATGGTGATTTTCAGAAGCCATTGCTGCAACATTAGCAAAAGGTGATTTTCAGAAGCCATTGCTGCAACGTTAGCAGAGGGTGATTTTCAGAAGCCATTTTCAATGGTACAAATTACATGCACTTTTACATAGGCAGGACAGGACATACCAGGGTCTTTAAGGTACTAGTCATGGGACATCAACTGGGACTGAATCCACTGAGGGCAATTGATTCTACAACTCTCTGCATGTACCCCCCACAAGAATAACCTATTGCATGTTCAGTACTGTAAGATTCATAATTTATTCTACAACTCTCTGCATGTACCCACTACACGATTGACCCATTGCATGTTCAGTACTGTAAGATTCATAATTTATTCTACAACTCTTTGCATGTACCCCCCACAAGATTGACCCATTGCATGTTCAGTACTGTAAGATTCATAATTTATTCTACAACTCTCTGCATGTACCCACCACAAGATTGACCCATTGCATGTTCAGTACTGTAAGATTCATAATTTATTCTACAACTCTCTGCATATACCCCCATTTTATGCAATTACTTTGCTGTATTATGCGATTTTATGCAATTACTTTGCTGTATTATGCGATTTTATGCAATTACTTTGCTGTATTATGCGATTTTATGCAATTACTTTGCTGTATTATGCAATTTTATACAATTACTTTGCTGTATTATGCGATTTTATACAATTACTTTGCTGTATTATGCGATTTTATACAATTACTTTGCTATATTATGCGATTTTATACAATTACTTTGCTATATTATGTGATTTTATACAATTTGTGACTACCTCTTACTTAATGTGCATCAATTAATTCAAAATTGAAAAACAATGTAAAAAGTAAAAAAAAAAATTGTTTAACAACAACATTAAAGCACATTGATTAATTTAATTAATTATCGACTATTGGATGTCAAATATTTGGTAATTATGACTTTTAGTCATCAAAGAAAACTCACTACATTTTTTCATTAGCAGCAAGGGATCTTTTATATGCACATTCCCACAGACAGGAAAGCACATACCACGGCCTTTGACCAGTTGTTATGCACTAGTTGGAATGAGAAAAAAAAAATCATATGAAAAGGAAAAAAAAGAAGAAGAAAAACAGTTGTGTGAATATTTTCAGTGGTTAGCTATTCGAGTTGGTCCGTCTATGATTCTCAAACCACTTAATCTGTTTGTTATTGAAGTTCTTTTCACATACAGTTACTAAAGAATTTATTGGCATTTTTCATGTTTTGTAATTTCCAGTTAAAATGTGCCTTCGAGAAATGAGTGTTTGAGTGAGTTCTGTGACACTGCGTGGTTTTGTTGTGTGGTTTTTTAAACCAGTTATTGATCAGAGAAAAGTCCCCGTCTATTCCCTCCCCATTAAAGATATTTCCTCTTGTGTCGTGCTTCACTGAATTCGTACAAACAGTTGCAGAAATTAAATAGACACAGTCTTTTCCAAAAGCCTTTTTTTCTCTCTCTATTTTATTCACTTGCATGTATTTGAGCAAAGTCAAGTAAAGATGTTTTACTTTGATTAAGTGGTTTTGAATTGCACAAAAATTCACAATAAGTCTGTCTGACATTTTGGCTACATAATCATTGAAGTGTTCTTTTGTGGTTATAACCAATAAAATGTTTTTAAGCAATTAAAAAACAGAAAGAAAGACATTGATGTTTGATACTTGTGGTTACTATAAAGTACATTTTGCAATTCTTCATAGAAATGTTTCAATAACAATTCATTTCATGGGAATCCACTGGAACTATTCTGGGAGGGAGGGATGGGGTGGGGGACGGTATGAAAGTAGGCAAGCTTTTAAAATGAGATGTGGTGGACACAATTATATTAGTGTTTTGTTTGAAACTTGTTGGAAGGCTTCTTGCCATTTGGCACAATGAATTCAATACATCCACTTTGCCCATTTTATTATTAGTGTTTTGTTTGAAACTTGTTGGAAGGCTTCTTGCCATTTGGCACAATGAATTCAATACATCCACTTTGACCATTTGGCACAATGAATTCAATACATCCACTTTGACCATTTGGCACAATGAATTCAATACATCCACTTTGACCATTTGGCACAATGAATTCAATACATCCACTTTTACCATTTTATTATATTTTAATTTATTTATCTCATCTGGTGTTGGTGGGACGTAGCCCAGTGGTAAAGCGTTCATCTGATGTATGGTCAGTCTAGGATCAATCCCCGTCGGTGTGCCCACTGGGCTATTTGTTGTTCTAGCCAGTGCACCACAACTCATTTAACAATTTATCCTGTCTATGGAATAGTGCATATAAAAGATATCTTGCTTTTAATTGAAAAGACTAGTTGGTAGAGTACTGGCAGCAGTGGGTTTCTTCTCTAATTATCTCTGTGGTCCATAACAACATGTTTGATGCTTTATAACTGTGAATCAAATGACTTGAATACATGTACATCATTAAATAAAACATTTCTTTCTTTGTGATTTTGTGGATATGGCTTCATTTTGCTCTTTCTCCCTAGCTCCTGTTAGTGGAGTAGGGGAGCATCCAGTATTGTAGATGTCGTATTATAGAAAAGGCAGCATGTTATCAACTATGCCAAATTAAATAAAACATTTCTTTCTTTGTGATTTTGTGGATATGGCTTCATTTTGCTCTTCTTCCCTAGCTCCTGTTAGTGGAGTAGGGGAGCATCCAGTATTGTAGATGTCGTATTATAGAAAAGGCAGCATGTTATCAACTATGCCAAATTAAATACCTGCTGTTGCCATGTCTAATTCTGTTATCCACATGGTTATGAAATGCGTGTTTGTTTTGTCAACTTTCAGTTGATAAAGTGTTTGTGGGTTGGGTTTTTTAGCTAAAATATTTACATAATAAATTAGGTGAATACTATTATTTTTAAATATAAAACATGTTTTTGGTCTGATTTCAAAACTGCTTTATGGCCCATTGGTAAAATAAATTGATAAACATATTAATATACACATGGCTTGTATTGATCAGAAGGCTATTTTTATCCCTTTATTTAGTTTGGACCAATTTCATATACTAGAAGTTATTTTTTTAATGACTGATAATGACCTTTTAAGCTATAATTGAATTGAATTACTGTATCAATGGCCATACATGTAGCAATGACTTATACATTAAAGTAATAGCATTAATTCTTCTGATCTAATGGACCAAAACGGTGAATAATTTATAAATATAAAAAACAAAGTAAAAATCATTAAAAAAAAACCCTCAAAAACTAAATAATATTAGAATATAAAAAAATATTATTTAAAAAAGAAAAAGGTATTCTTATTTTAAAGTGTAGGGCAAAAAGAAAAAAAGATCATTATGTAAAAAAAACCCCAAACATATTTATAAATCAAAGCAACTAGGGAATATCAAACAACTTTTATCTTTTTTCCTTTTTTTTCCTTTCTATTTTTTTGTTTATTAAAAAACATCTTTCATTTTAATTTTTTATGGCCTCTAGCCAGTCTTAATCAACAGGCACATTTTTTTTTCTTTCTTTGTTTTTTTCTTGTTGAAATATGTTGGATTTTTTTTTTTTTTTTTTTTTCTGATTTTTTCTCACACCAGTCTTTCAAAATTCCCATTCTTTTGATGATTGTGAGACAAAGGCCAGAAGGAAATGAGGGCAACACGTTAGCGGTAATTAGGTTTGACATCGAGCCATTGATTTTATTCAATTACTCTTTTCGACATTGTCTTACGGTGTGTGTTGGAGCCGTCTCTGAGTCACGGTAAAGCAAAGTAAACCGATCTCAGTTCCCCGTGCCCGCTCCGTCTGCGTAGATCAGCCGTGAAGTTTTACTACCTTCCTGTGACCACTTGCCACTTCCTACTATCGATTGCAAGCATGTTTTTTCTTAAAAGAGTTGAACAAATCTAGTTACATAAATGTAATTAAATAAGAAGCGTTAAAAAACCCAGACGTGTTTGAGGCCCATCAATGCACGTGGGGGCCGGGGTGGGGTTTTTTGGTGTTAAGTTTTTTTGTTAAGTGTTTTCTAACTTCATTGACCATGCATGTGTTTAACCTACAGTCTGGGATGGTTGTAAAGGTCACACAGGTGGTCTTTAATTAAAAGTACTCTCCTACAGATAGGACAGAACATATTCCAGCCTTTCATTGATAGCAGTAATATTAAAGTAGCTGTAGTATACAATATGGTATCCACTTTTGTCCACTGAAGGCAGCGAATTTTATCACCTCAAATAAGATGTTTACCTTTTCATTTCAACTTATTTTCGTGCTTATATTCTGTTTAAAGCACGCTGTCCTAGGCACTCACCTCAACTATCTGGGGCTGTCTATCCAGGATGTCCAATGTATTAGTGGTTGGTGTAGTGATCTTACACCTACCCATTGAATTGTTCAACTCGCTCTGGTGGCTTAATCACAACACCACTGAGGCCAGTTTATATTCCAGACTGCAGAGAAAACCCACTACAATTCTTCATTAAAAGCAAGGGACATTTTACATACACTCTCCCATAGACAGGACATCACATACCATGGCCTTTGATATATGAGTGGTGAGTCAATCAGAGAATGGATCCACTGAGGGGGTTCAGTGCTACGACTCAAACCTCAGACGAGCGCTCTACCAACTGAGCTAGATTACAGATTTTGTTTTTTTAATTTTTTGTTTAATTACCCCGGAAATTATGACATTCTAAACCTCACCATCCACATAACATTAAATAAAATAAATGTCAAATTAAAAATAGTTCCACTGCTCATAAAATAATTATTTGAGTATCTGCTTGCCTCCACCAACACCACCATGCGTTAATTTCTGGAAGGACCCTCAGCATTGTCAACTTTGTGTAGTTAACTCAAACACTCGGACACACTTCTCACTTCGACAGATGCTCCAGTCAGCCATAGTTAGTGCCCAAGTTGTTCATAATGACATGGTTTAACATGTCCTATCATAATTAAATATTTTCATTGGCCATAGTTTTAATTGATTATGTCATGTCATTAAAATGTTGTTTAAGGTGTTGCTTAATTAAGTTACGCGACAGGATCATCCAGTTTTACCCCATTAGCAAATGTTGATATTGTCAACACCACAGTTCATTAACGTGGCTCAACCCGAGATGAAATGTTAGTTAATTAATGCAAGCAAAATATTTAAATAACGGCTTTCTCAAGGAGTCGTTCAGAATGGTGGTGGTATTAAATTGCAGTTACGCTGAAATCAAATAGCTGTTTAACATAGTTATTCAAGTATGCCATTTTGTAATAACTCAATCAGTGCACACTGGTATTTTTCGTAACCTAATTTTAGTTTTGGACATTTGCTTGTTTCAATGTTTCATTAATTCCAGCAATAAACATCAAAGTAAAGAGGTTGTAGTCTTCGTTTACGCAGGACTGCAGATGTGCTTAAGATGTTTCCAAATTACTACATTCCTTCACCTTGTTATACACTAGAAATTGAGTTATTTGTAACAAAACTTGAAATATTCATAATGTGGTACAGCTGAATTTTCGTCTGATTGCTTTCATCTTTATTATATCATATCTAAACAGTGATCTAAGATGCCCAAACCAAAAGTTCTTTATCGTATTAAATGTCGTAATGTCAACCTTTCTCCTGACTTGTAGACTGTATGCTCCAGTTTTTACATGTCACTGATTTTTAATTTTGACCATGGCATGCAACAATAAATGCAATTGGATGTCTAGCATAAAGCAATAAATATGATTGGACAGTAAGTACAGGCTGAGGAATATGATTGGACAGAACAAGTCATGCAGTGTATGATATGATGAATATGATTGGACATACACATTTAACTAGAAAATGAAGCATGAAGTGTTAAACACCAATGCCAGCAGTATTTTAAAAAGGAAACCACACTGAAATTACTTGTATGTTGGCTTTCCTTTATCAAATAAATTCTTCTTTTTGGGGGGTGATTTTTAAAAATGTTTTTGTAGTTATCAGGCTTTTTGCCAGAAAATGATTTGAAGGGTACATGATAAAAACAAAATACAGCATAAATACCCATACTAGATTGGTTATGGGTTTGAAATGTTTTGAAATGGAACACTGCATTTAATATGCTTTTTATACAACAGTTCTCTTACTATAATTGATCTAAAATAAAGAAAAACACCCACAGTTTTGATTGGAATTTGAATTAGTGGCTGTTAGATTTGATTTAGTATGGACGAGAAAAACTCTCCTAACTGACATAGACTACTCTCTTTGACAATTTTATTTACCATAGTTTGACACCCAATAGCCGATGTATTGTTCGTGCTGGGGTGTTGTTAAACATTCATTCATTTATTCATTCTGACAGTTTTATTAAAGCTTTTCCACAGAAAAGACAGCACATACCACCATGTTTTTTTTTTATATCAGTCGGGTAGCTGTGGCCAATGTGAGAAATACATTAATGTGGCACTAAAGGGAATTGATCTTATGATACATCACACTTCAGGCTAGCTCTCCACTACGAGCTGCAACCCACATCTACGGTAAAAAACCCATACCATTGATAAACACCCTGAATATAGTCCAAGGTAAAAAAACATACCATTGATAAACACCCTGAATATAGTCCAAGGTAAAAAAACATACCATTGATAAACACCCTGAATATAGTCCAAGGTAAAAAAACCATACCACTGATAAACACCCTGAATATAGTCCAAGGTATAAAAAACCCATACCATTGATAAACACCCTGAATATAGTCCAAGGTATAAAAAACCCATACCACTGATAAACACCCTGAATATAGTCCAAGGTAAAAAACCCATACCATTGACAAACACCCTGAATATAGTCCAAGGTAAAAAAAAAAGGTGCCGTGGAGAATTAGAAACTACATGGCATTGCTGGTTGCCGTAGACAATTGCAGGGGTTTGATTTTTAAAAACTCATATTAAAGTCACATGCACATGCACATGCACTGAATTTAATGGGGGGAAAATTCAATATACCATACCACAAGCAATATATTTAACAGTTTGGCATGACCCCTGATACACCATCAGATAGCCAAATGCCCCTTAGTGGAATTGAACCTAGAACCTCTTGTGTTTGAGATCTATACAGATACTACTGCAGTTATAGACATCTAGAAAGTAATGTTGAGAATGTTTTGGAAACGTGGCTCGGTATTGTGCGTAAACATGCCATTGAATCTGTTCATCCTCACTTTACAGGCTACAGTGTTTACATTTTAATTAATCTCGAACTGTGCAAATGAAAGACCACTGTCCAGTTGTAATTATGATCTTTGCTTGTTCTATATGTCATCTGTGAATCACGGAGGTCTCCCCAGCCCACCATTGATTCCGTGCATGGTCAAGACAAGCTTCCTGGTCTTCTATCACTGTACACTAACGATCAGGGTTGGTAGATATTACTCGAACCACTAGTTTGACCAGGGAATCAGGCCTATAGCCACGCCAGAATGTTTGGGTTTTGATCCGTCATTATTTGAAAAGAATACGCCAATGTGTAGCTTGTTGATTGCCTCTGCTACACGACTGGCAGGAATTTCAATATTAGTATTGATCAGGCAGTGTACACCGAGCCATTCCGTAATGAAAATAACCCAGTTTGCCAGTGTGTGTACTGTTGCCACCTGCCCTGTATCCAAGCCTTACGGCAATTTACCCACTGTAGACAAAATAATACATTTCTGCGTTTTTCCTGTGGGGTTTAGAAAGCATTCTCTTTTTGGGAGGAGTTGCCAAAAGACTCTTTGGTCCTTTTCCCAGAAAACCTAAAACCTGAACCTGTTATTTCCTTCGAAAAGCTACCTTTGAAATATGTGTGTAATAGATGTTTTACACAGAACTGCCGTACTGTTTGCGTGTGTCGTTTTGAATTAGCTGTGTTACTGAAGCAAGCTTCATTAGGTCCTTTCTTACCGTGTCTTTGAAGTGTGTCGAGTGATTTGTCTTCCATTTATGCTTGGAAGATGATTTGAGAAAGACCGACAGCCATCTTCAATCACCTGATGCAAACAGATGTGAAGATTAAGGCTAAATATTGATCATTTGTCAGGTCTATTACATTTGGCTTCGCAGCATCCATAAGATTAAAATAATTATGGCAAATAACGTATTAGATTTTCATGTACGTGTGTGTCTGTAAAATGAAATGAGTTATTATGTTTTTAGGTGCCTTAAAAGCTGCAATATTGAGTTAGGTGGGTTGTTGTTGTTTTACACTAGTTGATTATTCAGAATAGATTGTCCACATAGTTTTCTTCGGGGGGCGGGACGTATCTCAGTGGTACAGCCCTCGCCTGATGCGCGATCTAGGATCGATTCCTGTAGGTGGGCCCATTGGGCTATATCTCGTTCCAGTCAGTGCTCCACGACTGGTGTAACAAAGGCCGTGGTATGTACGATCCTGTCTGTGGGATGGTGCATATAAAAGATCCCTTGCTGTTAATCGAAAAGAGTAGCCCATGAAGTGGTGACAGTGGGTTTCCTTTCTCAATATCTGTGTGGTCCTTAATCATATGTCTGATGCCATATAACCGTAAAATAAAATGTGTTGAGTGCGACGTTAAATAAAACATTTCTTTCATTACCGGCAGTAATTAATCAAGGTTAGGTAAAAAAAAATTAATTCACCATTAATGTGGGTCCCCACACTTCTAAGCTAGGACTGTTTAGTGTAACAAGGTATGAAGACATCGCAACAGACTTGTTTGTTGTTCTGTTAAACCAGATGTTGTTTGATAACAAAAACAAGTTTATTAATTAGTTTTTTTTAGTTGTCTGTATTTTGCATTAGTGGACAATACCATGAGATGGAAAGTGTCAGGTTTTTGTCTCACCTTTATGAAGTAAAACTATAAAGATATTACTCACCTTTATGAAGTAAAACTATAAAGATATTACTCACCTTTATGAAGTAAAACTATAAAGATATTACTCACCTTTATGAAGTAAAACTATAAAGATATTACTCACCTTTATGAAGTAAAACTATAAAGATATTACTCACCTTTATGAAGTAAAACTATAAAGATATTACTCACCTTTATGAAGTAAAACTATAAAGATATTATTCACCTTTATGAAGTAAAACTATAAAGATATTACTCACCTTTATGAAGTAAAACTATAAAGATATTATTCATCAGTCAGTGGTTGCAGGTCTCTGAGAACTGAAAACTTGCGTAAACCATTTATGGGTTACACAAGAAACGAATTCAGGTAACCCATTTTGTTTTTCAGGTAACCCATCATGAACATGTAAATGATGTCATAAATTCAGTGTGCCAATGAAAAATTGGTTACGCAAAGTATACTTAGGTGAGCGACGTGCAAACAAAACTATCGCTCTCGCAATTTTCTGACCCCTGTGGTGGCAGTGGGGGGGGGGGGGGGGGGGGGGGGTGGGGGGGCTGTTTGCATTAAAGTTTAACATAAGTTTTTCACAAATTACAAGTCCTAGGTCAATAAAACTTGGTATATAATTGCACCTATATATAGGTAGTCATCACACTGCACTGAAAACGTTTATGGTAAGCAAGACATTAAATTCCTTATAATTCTTGTTAAAATAATAAAATTATTGTGAGATCCAATCAAATAAGAGCTTACAAAATGATATAGACAGAGGTGTCAGTAAAAGACTGGTCCGGTCAAACAAAGATGGCAGATGGTTGAAAAGAACACGTTTTTACCAGTGAAATAAAAAAAAACAAGTAATTTTTATTATTGTTCATCAAACTATTAATGCATTCAAGAACAAAAAACTACATAATACTGCATGATGGGGTGTTTTATTTATACTGTGCACAAATTATTGTTACATAAGCTGTGAAAGGCTGTAAGGGTCTGATAAAAATTTGTAAGTCAAGGTCGGGAGTGTTTTCAATCGGAATTTTGTGAACGAATTTGTTTCCTCCGTGTATAAGCCAACTCTCTTCTTTTGGAAAATATTTCTAGACTTCAAAAGTCGGCTAATACACGGCAATATACGGTACATGTACATATTTTTATATTATATATATATAATAAACATTATCTTCTTTAATAGGATGTGTACTATTAAAATTCTTCAACCTGTGCACTGTTATCGTTTTATTTATAGCATGCAGGTGTCTGTGGATGCAGATTCTGTTGTTAATGCCTGCATTAAATTGTACCACTTATGGGGAAAATTGGTGCGTCTGGTACAGGATGTTAATATTTCTGTGGCGAATGACGGATAGCATTTGTACGTGTTCATTACTGTCAGGTTGAACTAGGAAGATAATCCCTTGATGAAATATCCTGGCTCACTGTCAACCTGGTGGGCAACCCATTCCATTCTCCTTGATTTACATGAGATTTAATTAACGAAGAAAACGGTAACACTATATGTGGCAGATTTACATATCAATTTAGAAATGGTTCTGTTTGATTGACTCCGATCGACTTGCTTGTATGTTGCTTATGAACATATAGTGGCTTTCACATTCAAGTTTTTAAGTACACCTTTGGTCTGAAAGGTTGCTGTGTACCAAATCAGGGACATACATGTTATTATAAGATGGCTTTTAATATATGTAGCAACTGGTGATTATAAGATGACCTTTAAGTACAGGTTGAGACATCTCAAATACCCTGTATATAAAAAAGGCTTCGGTGGTGTCGTAGTTAAGTCATCGGATTTAAGGCTGGTAGGTACTAGGTTCGCAGCTCGATACCAGCTCCCACCCAAATCGAGTTTTTAACGACTCAATGGGTAGGTGTACGACGACTATACCCTCTTCTCTCTAACTAACCACTAACAATTAACAACTAACCCACTGTCCTGAACAGACAGCCCAGATAGCCGAGGTGTGTGCCCAAGACAGCATGCTTGAACCTCAGTTGGATATAAGCATGAAAATAAGATGAAATCAAATGAAAAAGGAATTCAGTTCATAAGATATGTCTTTCTTAACAAGTCTGACATTTACATATGAATTTACAGGTCGAGATTTAATTAGCCAACCATTTAAGAAATGTCCTTTCTGCAATGTATACAAACATTTACGTGTATTTCATTATTGTAATTTTTTCTCATTCCAACCAGTGCACCACAATTGGTCAAAGGCCATGGTATGTGCTTTCCTGTCTGTGGGAAAGTGCATATAAACAATCCATCCAGACAGCTAGTCTTATCAAGGCTACTTGATTGCATGAAATAAAACTTACATGTAGCTTTTTGAGTTTCTGAAAAACATTTTGACAGCTAGTCTTATCAAGCTACTTGATTGCATGAAACAAAACCGAAGATATCTCGTCTGATCGCAGCTAGGTGATTGCATGTATGAAACAATCCATCTGGTGAGATGTGATGACATGATAACCATTTATTACCCACATACCAGCCGCCTATGACCTTGATTACAGTGATAGCAGAGAGCTTCCTCTGTATCCCCAGGGGCTAACGGGCACCACACTGCCGATTATGTCATGCCTATTGGCCAATTAGTACCATGAATCATGTTGGTCACATATACAGATATACAGTGTGTGCTGTGTTGAATTTGGCTTGGGTGAAGTAAAGCACATTGTTTTAATCATCAGTGTGTCTAACATGTGGTAATTGTGACACATTGTTTTAATCATCAGTGTGTCTAACATGTGGTAATTGTGACACATTGTTTTAATCATCAGTGTGTCTAACATGTGGTAATTGTGACACATTGTTTTAATCATCAGTGTGTCTAACATGTGGTAATTGTGACACATTGTTTTAATCATCAGTGTATCTAACATGTGGTAATTGTGACACATTGTTTAGAAAACGAGTAAAGAAAGGGACACATTCCATAACATGACAAAAATACATTTTGTAATTTCACTTTGGGAGAAAAAAAAAACAATAGAAAAGAGATAAGAAAACAATTGCTCACATGTCAATAAGTTGATTTTGGTGACATATATGACCCTTTTTTTTTCTAGGTACAGGTTAAAACGTAAAATTTAAGGTACATGTAAATCTTGTGGCAAGACGGTACCTGTCTCTTTTGATAAGCAGCAAGGGATCTTTTATATATAACTTTACTACAGGCAGGGTAGATCATGCCACAGTGAAACCCCTCTAATCCAAACACCTGTGTGCCCAAAGTAAAAAGTCAGGTGTCAAGAGGTGTCCGATTTAGAGAGGTTATGTTTTGTACAGATATTTAAAAAGGGACAGTGTAACATGTCTAGTTTTAAGGGAATACTCATTTCAATGAGAAAGAAAGAAAGTTTGTTTTGTTTAACGACACCACTGGAGCACATTGATTAATTAATCATCGACTATTGGATGTTAAACATTTGGAAATTCTGACTCATAGTCATCATAGGAAACTGTTAAATTTTTTCTAATGCAGCTAGGGATCTTTTATATGCATTTTCCCACAGACAGGAAAGCACATACCACAGCCTTTGACCAGTTGTGGTGCACTGGTTGGAATGAGAAAAACCCCAATCAGGTGGTTCGATCCTGCGACACAAGCACCTCAAGCGAGCACTCAACCGACTGAGCTAACTCCTGCCCCAGTTTCATTGAGGGTTTCCGTTTGAGAAGTTTCACTGTACATTTCTTGATATACCATCTGAATCATCGACTGAAATATAAGAAACATTCCTAAGGGGTGTGTGGGTGGGTATGATCTCCTAGAGGTCGGGTGCATACTCTGCCATTGTGCCAATGCTATTTAATTAAGGCATAAAACTCATCGGCATATTGAACTTTGTTTTGCCAAGTGACACAAAGGAACTTGAATACAAGATGGAAAGATAGGACAAAGATATAATCCTGGTCAAATTACCTTTCCTTTTCAATCACAAAGATATGACTGATTAAGTCTCCTAGGACAATGTATTACTAGTCCCCAGTTTCATGACCTTATGACCCAGAGGTCAAGGGTAACATGATGTCATCAGATTTTTTTTTTTTTAGTTCCATTCTTATATTGCTGCCTGTGATCTAGGAATGACTTTTAAAACCTTTAATGACCGACTTTGGATCGGTTTGATCCAGAGCTACAATTTTGAGGAATTTAGTCATGTTGGTATTTCAAGATCAGTGAGATTGTGTGTCCCAAATTGCAATTTTCTCTGCTCCTTTGAAAAGTTCCTCCCCTGGGGCAGTGGCATTGTGAATGTGTCCATTGGTTTCCTGAGAGAGGCCTTCAAGGGGTATTTTTTTTAAAATTGGTTTGAAAAAAGAAATTGAAAGGAAGAAACAGATGCAGTTGGCAAATATTTTAATGTCTTGACCACATACATTTTTTTAAAAACTTTTATCTGTGAACAGCTATGATATTAAAGTGTTATAGTGCTGATGTATTTTAAAAATTAAAAAAAAAAAAAAAAAAAAAAAATGAAATATAATATGAATTGTCTTTTTTTGGGTGGGTGGGTGGGGTGGGGTGGGGTGGGAAGTGGGTTTATAGTTTAAAAGAAGAAAAAAATAGTATACCTCGAGAATTTTTTTTTTTCTTCTTTTTTTCTGTCAGTGATAAACCACTATAATTTAACATACCCGGTATATATATATATATATATAAAATAAAAAATTAAATATCACTGGATAAATGTGGCAATTGATATTAAATGTAATTTTGTTTCAGTACTACAAATATGTTTCGCACAAAATCTAGCATGATTTATTTTCATTGATGTTAATTCTTTAAACTTCTACCAAATGTTTGACATCCAATAGCCAATCAATGTGCTCTAGTGGAGTTGTTAAACAAAAACAAACTTCTGTAAACTTCTGGTTTATCCGATATGAATCTCAAAACAGATCACTGTCAATCTGCTTGTAGTTAAAATAAAACTAGAGACTTTGTCATTGTATGTCTCACAATGTTTTGTTTTCCCCACCAGAATATTGTGATCAACACCGGCCTTGGTGGTGCAGTGATTAAGCCATCGGACTACAGGCTGGTAGGTACAGGGTTCGCAGCTCAGTACCGGCTCCAACCTGGAGTTCATAAGGGCTCAATGGGTAGGTGTAAGGCCATTACACCCTCTTCTGTCTCACTAATCACTAACCAACTAACAACTAACCCACTGTCCTGGACAGACAGCCCAGATAGCTGAGGTGTGTGTGTGCCAAGGACAGCATGCTTGAACCTTAATTGGATATAAGCACGAAAATAAGTTGAAATGTGGTCTCAGCATGGCTGTAGTAATCCCATCACTGTGTTGATAATAAGCAGCCAAGTGATTTACAGTCGTTGATGAATGCATGGCCAATCTCATCCATTTATCCATGTGCAGATTCCAGTAATTTTTCACTCATTTAAAATATTAGAATATTCAGCCATTTATCAAGAATGTCATTTAATTTACACTAACAGTCGAGAGTGAGTGGTCGTACAAATTCACTGTGTGAAAAATTGGTTAGCAAAGCAGAAACTTGCTGATACCATAACACACACACACACACACACACACACACACACACACACACACACACACACACACACACACACACACACACACACACACAGAGAGACCACATGTCATGACATCCAACAGCCAATGATTAATAATGAACTAACTAAAAGACCAACTGGTTCCAGTAAACCATAACATTGTAGCATGTGGGTAGGCCTGCACTGAGGAATAAAAACCGCAACATCATAGATTAAAAACAAACAAATCTTTAAAAAACTAATTTTGAATTTGCAATAAACACTGATTCTCAGCTATCTTTGAGAATTTTATGCACCTATTATCCATTAACATTTTGATATGTAAAAAAACCTAAAAACAGTCAAACCCTAGTGACGCTATGACAACGGGTTAATGCAAAAATTTATAATTCAAACTGGAGAATGTCCCAACAACACCCCCATCCCCCACCCACCCAAAAAAAATCCTAAAACCTACGTATCAGGTTCACAGCTAGCAGGATGGTAGAAGGGAACAACATGGTGGGATGTCGGAGCAAAAAACTAATAAAAAACAAGGATGGCAAGCAACATTTGGTAAATCACAAAATTAAATTATTTGTCTCATCATTTTGAAGCACACTTTTTAATAAAAAAGACACTTACAAAAAAAATAAAAAAAATAAACCTGTTTCATGATATCTTTAAAAATATTTTTACAGCAACAGGCCACTCTTACAAATTTATTTTTTAATCGCCCCCATTTTTATTTATTCACTTTTAATTGAATTTCCCCAGCATTGAAGTCCAGTCAGTATTATTGGTTTGGCGTGGCTCCAGTGTCTTGACACGGCCCCAAGTGGTGAATCACCGGCTAAGGTGGCCATCCATTGAAGAATCCTCAAGGAGATGCTAGAAGTCTATTGCCTGTGTAATCTGGCTAACATGGAGTGAAATTAGCAGACGTCAACTAAAAGATGAGATCTCCTTGCTCGCTGACAACGATCGCTCTCCTATTGTGCAACAGGACGATTGCATTTCAAGATTGTCCAACAGGACGATTGCATTTTAAGATTGTCCCACCACTATCCGCGGGTTGACTAACATGTGACAGTGATGGAGTAGGGTTACATCATGATACTGGCTTGTTATAGATTGTTAACTTAATGATACTCCAGGTCACTTTGTTTTTTGTTTTTTAAATCAATGGCTATTAGGTGTCTAACATACATGTAATATGGTGTTTATTGTGATACTTAGGAGAGAGAGAAAGAGAAAGAGAGAGAGAGAGAGAGAGAGAGAGAGAGAGAGAGAGTGTGTGTGTGTGTGGGGGGGGGGGGGGTGGCACTGTTTGACAAAAAATTGAAGTCACTTGAGGGTGATCAATCATATATGAGTCATGACTCATCACATCCTCAGATGAACACTCTACCCCTGAGCTACATCCCCCCCCCCCCCCCAACCAAGTTCATTTTGACTAGCAGGTGACTGTGATGGAAGAGGCCAGATGATGATGCTAATGTGATTTGCGGCAGAAATTTACCATATCTCACACTCTGTGCGCCCGAGCGGGGCCAAAACATATTGTTAACTAATGATACAAATGCAAAAAGATAGTTGAATAACAGCAGATTATTCAATCTGCCATCATTTGTGCACTAGCTGGAGCTTGACAATTTTAGATGGGGAAAGAGAGTTAGGGGAGTTTTTTGTTCCTGACAGTGATGAAGGATGACCAGATGGGTCCAGTTTGCATATTTTTAATTTCGACATGCATGCACACCTGCAGGCCAAATTGAAAATGGATAGAGCCCATTTGTGTTATTGCATTATGTGAATATATAACACTTATTCCTTCTCAACTTGGCTCCACAACTGGTGTAACAAAGGCTGTGGTATGTACTATCCTGTCTGTGGGATGGTGCATATAAAAGATCCCTTGCTGCTAATCAAAACGAGTAGCCCATGAAGTGGCGACAGTGGGTTTCCTTTCTCAATACCTGTGTGGTCCTTAACCATATGTCCGACACCATATAACCGTAAATAAAATGTGTTGAGTGCGTCGTTAAATAAAACATTTTCTTTCTTTCTTTTTCTTCTCAACTTGCTTCCTCAGTACAGCAGCCACCTGCCTTAAGAAGTCACTTAACTATTTTTTTCAATCCATTTAACAATAAAAAATATGGTACATCTAATGGAATCATAACCTGTCAGTTTTTAAAATTGTTTCATCTTGTGTATGTTATAAAAATGCTATAAAACTTACAAAAAAAGAGTTACATTCAAAGCATTTACCATTGTTGTTTTAACAATGGAATATGTAAGCCACAGGGATTTCCAGAATTTCCTTTTCAAAGTACATTGTAATTTGTATATGTATTCATCAAGTGTTCTTTCAAAACTGTAGGAAATGAAGATTTTTTTTCTTTGTCCTAATACCAACGAAGTCATCTCCTGAGACTTATGAATAAATTCCAAGAACAGATTTATAACTTCAACTTCCTTTGTTTGATAGAATCTTGACATTTTGGTCAAAATAGAGATTACAAATGTAGGGCTTTTTTATAGCCCAGGATATAAATTTTGCATGATGCTTTTGTCTGGGTATTTTTGTCTTCTGATCATTGATGGTTAATAACACAAGAGAAATTATGGAAAGCTGCTCAGAATAAATACATTATGCAAATTGGATAATGTTACCTGTCTTAAATATTAATTCATGTATAAACATGACAGTAACATTTTCAATTACTATGTATGAGTTTTTTTGTGTAAAACTATACAAAGAGATTTAACGGTCTTTTTCAACTAAAACAAATTTATGGTGTCTGCGCTTACTCAACTGACTTAAAGGTCATAGGTAAGAGTCGGTTTTGGTAGTGTTAGTTTCAGGCAGTTTGGCTTTGACATGTCATCATCATGGAGCAGCCAATCAGTTGTCTTTAAATAAATATCCATCATATGTTTGATATTGCTGTGTGATGTCATAAATCTCACCCAGTGCTTTTCAGATTTGAGGTTTATGTTTATCGTTTATTTAATTGTATACGGTATGTAACGTCATCATGTGGAAAGGCATTTATAAATATAGGCCTTCCACCTTTTTGTGGTGGGGAAACGTAGCCCAGTGGTAAAAACGCTTGCATGATGCGCGGTCGGTTTGAGATCAATCCCTGTCAGTGGGCCCATTGCACTATTTCTCGCTCCAGCCAGTGCAAAATGACCAGTACATCAAAAGCCGTGGTATGTACTATCTTGTCTATGGGATGGTGCATATAAAAGATCCCTTGCTGCTAATTGAAAAGAGTAGCCCATGAAGTGGCGACGGCGGGTTTTCTCCCTCAATATCTGTGTGGTCCTTAACCATATATCTGACACCATATAAATGTTAATAAAATGTGTTGAGTGCATTGTAAATAAAACATTTCCTTTCTTCCTTCATCATGTTGAAAGGGATTTATAAATATTTGCCTTCCACCTGTTTGCTGATCCATTTTTACTGAATTAAACAAAACAGATGGGAGTGTTAGAAAAGACCAGTGACTATATTGGCTCACTTGAAGAGGTATGACATGTTTATTATTTTCACTGTCATGGCTATGGCTATAGTACTCACTTTTACAGATATGGTTTCTCACTGTGATGGCTATGGCTATAGTACTCACTTTTACAGATATGGTTTCTCACTGTGAAGGCTATGGGTACAGTACTCACTTTTACAGATATGGTTTCTCACTGTCATGGCTATGGCTATAGTACTCACTTTTACAGATATGGTTTCTCACTGTGATGGCTATGGGTACAGTACTCACTTTTACAGATATGGTTTCTCACTGTGATGGCTATGGCTATAGTACTCACTTTTACAGATATGGTTTCTCACTGTGATGGCTATGGCTATAGTACTCACTTTTACAGATATGGTTTCTCACTGTGATGTGACAGGTTTTTCTCACTGTGAAGGCTATGGGTACAGTACTCACTTTTACAGATATGGTTTCTCACTGTCATGGCTATGGCTATAGTACTCACTTTTACAGATATGGTTTCTCACTGTGATGGCTATGGGTACAGTACTCACTTTTACAGATATGGTTTCTCACTGTCATGGCTATGGCTATAGTACTCACTTTTACAGATATGGTTTCTCACTGTGATGGCTATGGGTACAGTACTCACTTTTACAGATATGGTTTCTCACTGTCATGGCTATGGCTATAGTACTCACTTTTTCAGATATGGTTTCTCACTGTGATGGCTATGGGTACAGTACTCACTTTTACAGATATGGTTTCTCTTGGTGAAGCCCTGTCGGATTGCCTCGGATGGTGTCTTCGGTGGTTGATACCATAATCCATATTTTACTGAAAGTACAAAATATCATAGGAATTAAATTAAGTATTTCGTCACTGTACCACTGTTTAATCACTGCAACACATATACATGTACTCTGCCCACTTTACAACAAAACTAAAGAGTCAAATCTGCAAGGCCTTGAGCTCTTTCCACATATAGACAATCAGTGGCGTAGCGTCTGTTGCCAGCACCTGGGGCAAGGCGCCAGGGGCAAGACAAGTATTGCACCCCCTAACCAGTGGACCATTAGCACTCTCCACCAGTCCAGAATTTTGCACCCAGGGCAACCGCCCTGGTGGCCCCGTCCATGCTACGCTACTGTAGACGTGAAGAATTCATGTCCAAAACACGATATATCAATTTATATATACTGTATATCCATTTATGTGAATTTGCGAAAAATGTGGTTTTGTTACTTTGTGACATATCATTCTAAACACAGTTTTAATATCCTGTTCAGTGGACATAGATTGCATTTTGATGTAGACTGTATCGGTGAGTCATACCGATATCAGCATACCTTTACGGTTAACTCAAACATTTGGAAACTGGTGTATAGCAATTTTTGGAAATGAACTCTTCATATTGTATCTAAAAATCATTTGGTCATTTATAAATGTAAAATAGTCTTTTATTTCAGGGTGGAAAGGGGTGTGGGGGTGAGTTAAACTATTTGCTACAATTAAGTCCCTGTGGTGAGCAACCACCTCGATTAAACAGCCGTCTCTTTTCTCACTCCTGTACTGCAGAATGCTGAACTGTATCAACCAGTCAATTGTCTTAAGAAAAAAAATTGTTTTGTTTAACGACACCACTAGAGCACATTGATTTATTAATCATTGGCTATTGGATGTTAAACATTTGGTAATTTTGACCAAGTCTAAGAGACTAAACCCGCTGCATTTTCTCATTAGTACCAAGGGATCTTTTATATGCACCATCCTACAGACAGGATAGCACATATGTGTACCACTGCCTTTGATATACCAGTCGTGGTGCACTGGCTGGAATGAGAAACAGCCCAATGGCCCCACCGACGGGGATCAATCCCAAACTGACCGCACATCAAGGGAGCGCTTTACAACTGGGCTACATTGTCTTAAGAAGCCACATTGATGATATTGTAATGAACCATGTTTTTGTCCAGCACCTGTTCTCTCCTCAGTGTATATCAATATATATATATATATATATATATATATATATAGGTCTGGCTGTAATTGGCTTCCAACCAACGTCTGTGTTTTAAATGACTGGATGATGTCGTGTTTCCTTCTTTACAGCTGCTGGTTATTTGGAAAAAACGTTTGTGACTCGGGCAACTGTTTTACTGCTTGGTCACTCAAGCTTTATGATTTTAGCATCAAGCTTTACTGAGGCTTAAGTAAGCGACTTGATGCGATATTGATAGATTGGTCCCAATGTGATAGATTCGGTTTTCGATTGAAGACAAGATGATTGGTAGGACTACATTATGGATTTGGCTAATTCTTACAATGAACAGGTCGATGAACCAACGAGCACCAACAGTAGATTTCTTTTTTATGTTTTTTATTTGTTATCTTTGTGTAAATACTTGTGTAATTTGTTTTCTTGTCTCTGCAGGAATGGTAATGACGTATGTTTGCTCAGTTTGAAATAGTTTTTTGGTTTATCTTGTGAAATGTTTTATTTTGTCATTTATGGATGAAGATCATGGCCCCCACCCACCCTCCCATTTTAAAACTATCAATAAACACATACACCCAAAACGTATATATAAACACAGTACAAATTTGGCAGTTGAATAACAGTTCAAGAGGTTTATATTTTTGGAAGGAAAAAATAGTTATTAAAATGTAGGTACATGTGTATATAAATAAAATATTAAAATATATATCTGTAATTAAACACATTTAAAATCAATCGTTAACACCACACATAATAGTAATGTATTGTATTAGATGTGTAGGAGATATCACAGTATACTATTTTCGACATTCTATACTACATTAGTTATTTGTGGTTTTCAGTGATATAAGGACTAAAATAATTGGTCATCACTTCAAGGTCAACCTACATGTAGGTCATTGTGCAAAACTTGATCACTGGTGATTGTATATTTGGTTTAACACCAGCACTATTCACTACATTTATTACATACCTATTCAAGCTTACTAGAGTAATAAAGACATTTTCAAATCGTGTGATAAATTTATCTTTTATCATACATATGTGCAATCTGGACCGGAACTTTTAAATGTGGAATTCCCTTTTTATTTTTACTGGAGTTGGCACCTTTTTATTACTGACATCTTGTGTGATTTACAAATTATGTCGCATCATATTTGAAACATTACACGAAATTGTTGTGAGTATGATTCTTGATGTCAATGAATCCATGAAAGGAGGATTGATTAATAGATTTAAGAAATTATAGTTATGACATTAAATTAAAAAATGTTTTAGTAAAAAATAAAAGAAAGTATGTAATAAATATAGAACTTCACATATGTTGTTTTTGCTTCTTATTTATTATTTTTGCTTCTAGTTTATTTTCCGCAAGAACATACCACATCTCGTGGTATATATTCTTGCACAAAATAAACTAGTGCCATAAATAGAAAGCAAAAGCAACATATGTTAAGTTCTGTATATGTATCATACATCTATCTATATCTACGTGTATATTTATTTCTTTATCTATAGATCAATCTATATTTGTCTCTTTATTTTGTCTGTCAGTCTGACATGAACCACACCAAATGTTTCTATAGATCAATCTATATTTGTCTCTTTATTTTGTCTGTCAGTCTGACTTGAACCACACCAAATGTTTCTATAGATCAATCTATATTTGTCTCTTTATTTTGTCTGTCAGTCTGACTTGAACCACACCAAATGTTTCTATAGATCAATCTATATTTGTCTCTTTATTTTGTCTGTCAGTCTGACTTGAACCACACCAAATGTTTTTCATTGCTAAAGTACGTTTATAGATTTTCTGAACACTAACTATATGCATTAACTCATAAACATTTCATGTTTTATTCAACAATTGATGCAAAAATATGACATAATAGAATAACGCAGTAAAATAATTACTGTTCTGGATGAGTGGGTACATGACCGGCAGATATCACTCTTTCAGCAGAGCAGTGAAAATGCACATACTAAAAGCTTTTGGAGCATGTTCAAAATCAATTCATTATATCACATTACAAAGACCAAAGTTTCTCAAAAAATTATGTTTATTGTTTTATTGGCTATTAAAACCAATCTCATTATTTTATTCATGTATACATGTTAATTCTTGTCCAAAAAAAAGGAATTTGTTTATTATTATTTTATTTAAAAAAAAATACTACCAGTAATTTTTAACTTAAGGTTGCATGATACCAAATTAATTTCCATGATTGATAATGTTAAATTTTTTCATTAACTCTGATACTCATATACATTTAATCAGCATACCATGACTGTCACATTAAGTTATATTTATGATATAACAGTTATAGCATTCAATCACAGTTGTATTTTTCATGCTGGGGTGTCAGTAAACATTCATTCATTCATTCATTCATTCATTCATTCATTCACAGTTGAGGAAGTATGTACATGTAGCTGAGGTGTGATATAAGACATAGGACTGATCCATCGAGTACTGTTCCACAACTACCGTATTTGACCGGAAATAAGCCCAGGGGGCCAAGACAACTCATTGTGTGCTTAGCATGGGGTGGGCTTATTCCCAGACAAGGGGCCAGTTTTGTTGGGAAAAAAAAAAATAATAATTAAAATAAATAATAATAATTAAATGAACTAGGAAGAAAACAAAAAACGTTCAGTAGCATATCTATTAATTAGTGTTCCATTTGTTATTAATAAATAATAATTGTTTATTAATTAAATTGTTTTTTTTTTACTAGTATCTAATTATCAGAAACACACCTTCTATGTTACAGTTACTTACCAGTGAGGTTTATTTACATCCAAAATTTAATGCTGAGAAGACTTAAAACAACATCAATTAACAACAAACTCAATAGCGTATACACACGTTTCTGACACAGGCAGCCAGCTTACACTACAAAAAATTGTCAATCTAAGGTCATTGTTCTTAGCCAATCAGAATATGGTATTTGCTTAATTAGCATTAACTGCGGACCCAGTGTGGTGGTAAAAATAGACATACTTGGGCTTGGATACTTCAGAGAAATACTGCAGGCATGAAATTGAAAACAATGTTATACACTGTTATTGTTAGACTGCTAAATCTCACTGGTGGTAAAATATTGTGTTACATTTGTTGTTACATTTGTGTTTAATTATCTGCAGGAGGTATGACCTTTTAAATGAACTTTGAGCAAACTTGCAATTTTGTGTTATTTATAAGGTGACGAAGTTGGGGGTGGGCTTATTTACGAATGAGGGCCTAATTTCTTAAATGCTATCAAAACGGAGGGGGGCTTATTCAAAGACATGGGCTTATTTCCGGTCATATACGGTAATATATCAAAGACAGTGGTATGACCTTTAGTGTCTGTAGAGGAAAAGTCTTTTAAAATATCCCTTGTTGCTTATTCAGTGGAGGTAGCCTATATACCGAGATGTGACAACAAAAAGTTCTTCTTTCTTATATTGTAGTTAAATTGCATCTAATTTACAACGTTATGAAATTCTGAAAGTGTGTGATATGAAAGATATCACATAATATTTTTATTTCACTGGATACGCACACTACCTATTACATGATGTATAAACTCCTCGAAATGACAGGGCTAGTTTGTTTTTAGATCGGACTAGTGACCAATGCAAATCCAGTAGCCTGATGGGCTACTAGGTTTAAAAATCCCACAAAAAAACCCCACTCACTAACATTAAACCAAATAATATCTGGCTGTGTCAAAGTTCGAGGTGCACCGAACTTTTGATAGAGAAGTTAACACCACAAGTCCTGTGATTGGTTATAATGTGAGTGTGTTGGTTGTAAAAAAAATTAGTTTCATCTGGGCTAAAAATGTATGCAATTTTATTTCATCTAGTACCACTGTGTCAAGTAGCCTTGTGCTTGGAACATGTATGGGGTACCTGTAAAAAAAAGAGTACTTTTTGGTAAAAACATCTGGTTATACCGTAAATGAGACATGGAAGGTACCATTTTCTCCAATTAATACTTTGAAATAGGAGTTGTACTGATATTTATGGGTCATAGTTTGGTTGATATATTGCATATATTGTTTTTAAGCACAAACATTAACATGGTCGCCTATGGGATTTTATTTGGTATAGTACAACCTATAAATGTTTTTCTCCATTGATGTTCATTGATATCAGTTTATTCTGACATTGGTAATCACATAGTATCAACAGTCTGTATATTATGTATATGAATATATAGTATTTTCTCCTTGTACATTGTGTATGCGGTGAACTCTGGAAGAGACCCTGGACTTCATGCATCTTTATAGTTTGATAACAGCATGTCTTGTGATTGATGTATTATACCGGTATTCTATATTTTCAGTTACTTTAATATTTTTTAAATACTTCTTTATTTCATTTCAACTTATTTTCGTGCTTATATCCAATTAAGGTTCAAGCACGCTGTCCTGGGCACACACCTCAGCTATCTGGGCTGTCTGTTCAGGACAGTGGGTTAGTTGTTAGTGGTTAATGAGAGAGAAGAGGGTGTAGTGGTCTTACACCTACCCACTGAGTCGTTGAAACTCGCTCTGGGTGGGAACCAGTACCAGGCCTACCAGCCTTATGTCCGATGGCTTAACCATGACATCAATGAGGCCAGTATACTTCTTTAATGCCAGCTTTCACTGTATCATATATAACAGTAAGATATATTGGAAATTCATCAGTTTTATCTTGGACTTCGCATGAAAGTCGATTGTTTTGCCCTTTCATTTTTGGGCCTGTCGCATAATAATAACCCTTTGACTGGCATGCACAAGAAAGCCGTAAACACGATTTCTTTAATCTTTAATTTTTATCGGCCACTGGGGAAAATGGTTTTCTGAACCTCACTAGGCTCATTTCCTCTTCATTTCTCATTGTCAATGGTAGATCTTTGAATTAGCAATGGCTACAGAAACGACGAGCAGTCTTTGAAGTGAATGTCATTCAAAGTAAGTCTTTATTGTAGAGAATATTAAAGTGGCTGTGAGGAATGAGACCGCCATCTCATCAGTGAGAGTGATATCAGGGTTTGGGCAACTCTTCTTTTTTTCAAATTGTGTCAGTCAATGGATTTTAGCAAAGTTACTGTTTGTTTTGTTTAACGACACCACTAGAGCATATTGATTCATTGATGATCAGCTATTGGATGTCAAACATTTGGTCATTCTGAGATATACTGTATGCTTGGAGAGGAAGCCCGCTACACTTTTCCATTAGTAGCAAGGGATCTTTTTATAGGCACTTTCCCACAGACAGGATAGTACATACCACAGCCTTTGATATACCAGTCGTTTCTTGTACCTAGTGTCCCATGAATGCTACATGTATATCAATGGCCATATCTTTGGAAAAGTGTATTGAAATATCCCTTGCTGTTTATTGGATAGGAATAGCTTATATCATGTGGCAGGTTTCATATCAGGCATTACAGTAACCATACTAGCATGTCAGATAGCAAGTAGCCGTAATTTAAAATTTTGTTTAAGTTTAAACATTTAAGTGGTCAGTGGGGTGGGTGTGTGTGTGTGTGCGTGTGTGTGTGTGCGTGCGTGTGTGTGTGTGTGTGTGTGTGTGTGTGTGTGTGTGTGTGTGTGTGTGTGTGTGTGAGACAGATAGCTACAAGAGAAGCACATGTCACAGTTGGAGAGACAAGGACTGGGATATGGAGGCAAAAGACGTTAAAAGATAAGGCGAGTTGCCAGATTGGGAAGAAATGAGATGGAATTCAAAGGGGCAGTGGTATTAAAAAAAAGAAGTTTAAACATTTCTTTTTTTTCTATTCTTATTCCAGACCTACTATTTTAGATGTAAAGTTTTATTTTAAAAGAATCAGTCTTCAAAGACGTACATATATAAAGTCGTGTTTGGAAATATTTATGATTTTTCTTTTTTATCTCATTTCTTTGTGTTACACTGTCATTGTACTGTCACCACAATGAGAATAGTAAATGACCATCTGCTGAAAAAGCGAGCCGCTTCAAAAGTCTAAATATAGTGCTTTCAACGGACGGCTAAGAGTGACTCCCTGGCAGAAATATTCAACCTAGTTGACCATTTTTCTCCTCTTAATCAAATCATTTGACAGCCTGTTGCAAATGAAGGCCAATTAAATACTGATGAACATATTCGTAGGATAGGCGGAAATTTCTCGCATCCTGCCCAAGCCATATGAGCATTTTTAAAACTGAAAACCTTTTCAAATTAGCGACATCCTTGAAAGTTTGCGGGATCAAGAAGCTATTTAATAGGCTTCACATCGACAAGGCATTTTGATAATACTTTATCCGAAATGGAAATACCGAAAGTCTTGCAGTGTCTATTATTTTGCAAATAGCTTCCTCGTCCTAATGCTGTCGACAAAAAGTGAAACTTAATGCTATGAAATGTTCCCTCTGGCAAAATAACTGCAGAACGGCCAAAGTGGTGAAACGGTTTTACTGCAAGTGTCTCTACTTATTAACCTCCCATTTATATGTTCAGTGTTTTTGTATTGTATCTGATCACAATCTAATTGATGTATTATTAATTTTTTGATTATGGAAAATCAGCCACTTGCCTGTGAAAAAAAGAAGTAATGTTTGGGATGTGGAAGGGTAACTTTAAAAGCATTATTTGTTTTTATCCACATGTAATACAAGGGTTTAAATATTTTATGTTTTAGAGAAAATGAAAGTTAAACCCACTTCTTAAACCTTCTTCATTCCTACAGGCCTAAAATACTTCCACTGACTTTTTTTTTATTGTTGTTATTTGTCTGTCTGCGTCTGGTCTGTCTGTCTATGTCTGTCTGTATGTGTGCCTCCATCTGCCTGGTCTGTTAGTTTCTGTCTGTCTGTCTGTCTGTCTGTCTGTCTGTCTGTCTGTCTGTCTGTCTGTCTGTATGTATGTCTGTCTGTCCATCTGTCTGTCTTGTCTGTTTCTCGTGTCTTTTTTGTCTGTCTGTCTTGTCTGTCTATCTGTCTCTCTTGTCTGTCTGTCTGTCTGTCTGTCTGTCTTGTCTGTCTGTTTCTCATGTCTGTCTGTCTGTCTTGTCTATTTCTCGTGTCTCTCTTGTCTGTCTGTCTGTCTTGTCTGTTTCTCGTCTCCTGTTTGTCTTGTCTGTCTGTCTGTCTGTCTGTCTGTCTGTCTGTCTGTCTGTCTCTTGTCTATCTGTCTGTCTTGTCTGTTTCTCATGTCTCTCTTGTCTGTCTGTGATCTGTCTGGTCTGTCTGGTATGTCTGTCTGTCTTGTTTGTCTCTATTTTATTTTATTTGTTATTTTTATTTTTAATTATATACATGCATTAAAATTAAGATTCTGTAAAACAAAATTAAAAAGAAATGTAAAACATTTCCAAACAAAAACCCAAAACCCATTTTCTATTTCTTTCTATTTGTAAACAAAAATATACAAAATTATTAGTAGATGGAATATTATTTTACATTTTATAAAGATGGATATACTGGTACTTTAAATCTTTAACTTGGAATGAAAGATACAAAAACAGTTAACGAAATTGGAAGATTAGATTATGTCCACAAAGTTTTATGAAAGAAAGAAAGAAATGTTTTATTTAACGACGCACTCAACACATTTTATTTACGGTTATATGGCGTCAGACATATGGTTACGGACCACACAGATTCTAAGAGGAAACCCGCTGTCGCCACTACATGAGCTACTCTTCCGATTAGCAGCAAGGGATCTTTTATTTGCGCTTCCCACAGGCAGGATAGCACAAACCATGGCCTTTGTTGAACCAGTTATGGATCACTGGTCGGTGCAAGTGGTTTACACCTACCCATTGAGCCTTGCGGAGCACTCACTCAGGGTTTGGAATCGGTTTCTGGATTAAAAATCCCATGCCTCGACTGGGATCTGAACCCAGTACCTACCAGCTTGTAGACCGATGGTCTGCCACGACGCCACCGAGGCCGGTTCTGTGAAGAGAGACCAGAGTTCACAAAGTTTTATGAAGATAAATAACCATACTTTAATTCCGAACGGGGGTGGGGGTGGATTTTTTTTTTTTTTTTTTTAAATTAATGAATTCGGCAAATTGGATTATCTGTTTCCAAATACAGAAAGTGGAAATAAGATTGTCACAGAGTACTGTATAGTGATACAAATGGATGGCTTAAGTCTGAATCCTAGAAAGAATTAACCTTGTGACAGCATAATGCAGGACTAATCGCGTTTACACACTGATCAAATTATGTTTCTTAAATATACCATTTAAAGTTGCATGCGTATGGACAGTGCAGTACATTAGCTTAATTCACCTAGCTCTTGTTACGCTGAGAATTATGAATTCGGTGCTCCGAGTTGCTCAGAGATCATATAGCTAAGAGACTTGAGCCCGATGAGCAAACATCTAGTCACGAAAAAGGCACGAGAGTCACCGAACACATAATTCCTATCGCAAAATGTCAACACAGGGTAGTTCAGGTTCTCCTGCAGTTAACTTGCTTTTAATATTTGCGTTGTGAGATCGTACAGTCTTTGGCATGCAGCAAAACAGCAATGGTGGCTGGCGTACGTTTTTGTTTGGCGGGGAAAAACCAATAGTAACTTAATGATGGAAATTGCCTCGTCAAACATGCAGGCATTTGTGAGTGTTTTTTTATTGAAATAATTGCATGTAGAAAAAAGTGTAGAATTTCATTGCGTTGCTGTTAGCCAATGAAAAATGTACACATGGAGAGAAACGGATAATTAGACACTGAGACCGTGTTTATCGTCTTTGTTGATCTCCTGCGTTCTTCAAGACTTACAAAGAAGTGTTTTAACCCAATATGAAAATAATGATTTTCGTTTAAAAAAAATTGTTAATTTTCGGAAATTATTTTAGAAACATTTGCTATCCGACTTGTCATTTAGTATGCAGAAAAAACAATAAAACTAAAAAACAACATGGAGGTTCTAAAAATTATCGCGCAAGTCAGGGTTGATCACATTAGTTAGGGGAAAGGGTTCGGCTGAGCACAGAATGCTAATCACTAAACAACAATTCTTGTGTTATTTCTGGTTAATGGGCACCCAAGTTTCTCAAAAAGACTTTTGAAATTAAGAACAAATTTTAGCAAACGAAACGGGAGCAAAATCAATTTTTGCATCAGGGTTGCAAAATCTTGTGGAAACACTCGCTGGTTGTCGAGTGTCCGGCCGTTCCTCAAGTGAATGCTTGACTCCTGGTTTGGCAAGAAAAAATCCAGTAATACAACAATACCCCCATCAATATGTGACTCATCGAGAGAGCGATTCCGATGGGCAAGAGAGCCCTCTGTGTGTACAGCTCGCGGTGCCAGCGACAATTGTGATTTGTTGCACACAAGTAGCATCGTTTGTTAATACCACTAGTTGAAGTTGGACACCAGCAAATGAACAAGATCAACATAGTTTTTTAAAAAAAAGAGAAAGATACAAAAAGAAAAAAAAAGATACAAAAAACCCCAACAAAGAACAATTACCTCACCCTAGAAAGGCAAATATGACTATATACTGGTCCATGCAAGCATGTATTGGCTGTTTTTATGTTTCTGTTTCATTACAGAAAATGCTTGCTGCCTGATGTTCTTTGTACAGACTGAGGAATTCAAATCAATCTTGATTTTATATTTCATTTTGATCAGTTGTTATGCATAATGTTGAACTGATTAACGTGTGCATCATGGTTTTGTGTCCCCTTCCTCCACGGTGCATAGGAGAATACAACATTAAGCATAGTCATCCATCATGCATTACATCCATGCATTTATTTGTATGCCCAAATGCATATGGCTTAAATTAATACCGTAGGCGCTCATTTTTAATTTTAAGTTATGGTGTTAATTAAGCAGATGTTCTTTCTTTTGTTCTTTTTTAAAATGACATAATTATGATATAATTTTATACCTGTTAGTTAAAGTATCATTACACAAACATACATTGCTTTCCTTTCTAGATTTATTTAATCCTGTCTGTGGGATGGTGCATATAAAAGATCCCTTGCTGCTAATGGAAACATGTAGCGGGTTTCCTCTCTAAGAATGATCAGATGTTTTGACATCCAATAGTGGTGTCATTGAATAAAACAAACATTTTAGATTTATTCAACCTACTGCAAATAATCATCATATCAGTAGTGTTCATCATGAGAGAGAAAGAGTGAAATGAATAGTTTGTTTGTTTGTTTGTTTGTTTTGTTTAACAACACCACAGGAGCACATTTATTCATTAATCATTGGCTATTGGATGTCAAACATTTGGTAATTCTGACTCGTAGTCATCAGAGAAAACTTGCTACATTTTTTCTAATGCAGCAAGGAATCTTTTATATGCACTTTCCCACAAACAGGAAAACACATACCACGGCCTTTGTCCAGTTGTGGTGCACCGATTGAAATGAAAAGAAAACCAGTCAGCTGAATGGATCCACCGACGTGGTTCAATCCTGTGACGCAAGCACCTCAAGCGAGCACTCAACCGACTGAGCTAAATCACGCCCCTCAATGTAAAGAGACCGACAGACAAGGATGGAAGGATTCATGGACAGACAAGGATGGAAGGATTCATGGACAGACAAGGATGGAAGGATTCATGGACATACAAGGATGGAAGGATTCATGGACATACAAGGATGGAAGGATTCATGGATGGACAAGGATGGAAGGATTCATGGACGGACAAGGATGGAAGGATTCATGGACGGACAAGGATGGAAGGATTCATGGACGGACAAGGATGGAAGGATTCATGGGCATACAAGGATGGAAGGATTCATGGGCATACAAGGATGGAAGGATTCATGGACAGACAAGGATGGAAGGATTCATGGACAGACAAGGATGGAAGGATTCATGGACAGACAAGGATGGAAGGATTCATGGACAGACAAGTAAAAACATGTACACCTCTTGTGGCCATACAGTTACAGTGATGCAAACACCGAGCAGCAACACATCATCTTTATGTGTATGCAATTGTACTCGTTTATTTGTCTTGATGCACAATGCATCGCAATCTTGGCAGCTTAAGTCTTCTCGTGCATTATTAATGTTCTCATTTTGTCTCTATTCATCTGGCAGTGCGACAGTGTTTTGTAATACAATGCCAGTTGTACATCTTTGCCTGTGCAATGAAATGACGATATTAGCAAACACATGCATATTTGATTGTTACACACCTACTTTAATGAATATACCACAACGACTCGACTTCATCATGACAGTTGTTAATTTACGCATGAGTCGCCGTCGTGCAAAAGTCTCCGTGTCAGTTTACGCTGCATGATTTAGTACAAACCTCCATCCTGAGATATTTATGCACTGTAATGTCCAGGAGATTATATCTAGTTAAAAATGCATGAAAACATATCTTCCAAGATTACGGAAATTTAATAGTTTTTTTAAAAACAGAAATGTGAATCAGTTTGAACATTGATTTTTTTTTTATTTTCTTTAAATGGCCAGGATGAGCTAGTATAACACCTAGTACTGGTTTCAACCTAGAGTTTGTTTCTTCACAGATTAATTATCCCACTAACTACTAACCACTAACCTCCTACTTCTATAATTTTCAGAGATAAAACAAAAATTTTGTGCTACCTGATAATTGCTCATAATATAGTGAACTCCATTGAAAACGAGGGGCGAGACGTAGCCCAGTGGTAAAGTGTTCGCGTGCTATGCAGTCAGTCTGGAATCAATTCCTGTCGGTGGGCCCAATGAACGAGGGGCAAGACGTAGCCCAGTGGTAAAGTGTTCGCGTGCTATGCGGTCAGTCTGGAATCAATTCCTGTCGGTGGGCCCAATGAACGAGGGGCGAGACGTAGCCCAGTGGTAAAGTGTTCGCGTGCTATGCGGTCAGTCTGGAATCAATTCCTGTCGGTGGGCCCAATGAACGAGGGGCGAGACGTAGCCCAGTGGTAAAGTGTTCGCGTGCTATGCGGTCAGTCTGGAATCAATTCCTGTCGGTGGGCCCAATGAACGAGGGGCGAGACGTAGCCCAGTGGTAAAGTGTTCGCGTGCTATGCGGTCAGTCTGGAATCAATTCCTGTCGGTGGGCCCAATGAACGAGGGGCGAGACGTAGCCCAGTGGTAAAGTGTTCGCGTGCTATGCGGTCAGTCTGGAATCAATTCCTGTCGGTGGGCCCAATGAAGTTTGGGACAGGATGTAACCCAGTGGTAAAAGTGTTTGCTTGATGTGTGGTCAGTTTAGGATCAATCCCATCGGTTGGCCCATTGGGCTATTTCTTATTCCAGCCAGTGCTCCACAATTGATGTGACAAAGGCTGTGCTACAGTTGTATGTTCTAGCCTGTCAGTGGGATGGTGCACAAAAACGATTCCTTGCTGCTAATCAAAAAGAATAGCCCACTGTATAGTGGTAGTGGGTTTCCACTCTCATTATCTGTGTGGTCCTTAATCATATGTCTGATGCCATTTAACCATAATTAAAATGTGTTGAGTGCATAGTTAAAGAAAACATTTCCTTCTTTCTATCCTGTCAGTGGGATGGTGCACAAAAAAGATTCCTTGCTGCTAATCGAAAAGAATAGCCCACTGTATAGTGGTAGTGTTTCCTCTCTCATTATCTGTGTGGTCCTTAACCATATGTCCGATGCCATTTAACCTTAATTAAAATACGTTAAATGTGTCGTTGAATAAAACATTCCTTCCTTCAATGAAGTTCAGTATATATGTTCTTTAATAAGAAGTAGTTTTTGACACTATAAATTTATTTGGTCCGGTGTTGTTTGTATCCCTGCTTTTAACCTCTAACACATTGCTTTAATTTGATTATGGCACAAATTTAATTTAAAATATTTTGTTACAAATATTTGCCATTTATAAATTGACTGCAATTTATAAATTGACTGCCATTTGTAAATTGCTCATTTAACAATAGCAATTTCCATTTGTAAATTGCGCATAACCAAAAACATTGTTTGATTTTTTAAAAGTTTTATGATGATTTTTTCCCTTTAAAAGTGATCTTTTTTTAGTATTAAGCTAAAGTAACTAATAAAAGTGTTAATTGAGGATTTGTCTCTTAATATTTTTTCTAAGCAGTGTAATTATGTCTGCACTTTACTTGGATTAGCTACAACATTCGGATACTTTTTTTTTACTCGACAGCAATATTTGATGTTGCCCAGTGCGAAGTGATAAAATATTCTATTCTTTCACAAGAGGTTCAGGTTAAGGATTATGATGTAAATCTTCATCCCTCCTAAAAAAGCTCCTGTCGGCCATCTCAGCAATATTTTTTAGTGTTTTCATCACTTTTTTGGCAGATTGGATTAAGCTTGTTGCGTGTTGTGGGATTAAAGCATGTAATTGACTTTAGCAGGCAGACGGATGGTGGCAAGGTGAAACCGCAAGCTTTCACATTTAATAAACTACGCCAACTTTTTGGTGTGATGGGCATGTCAGAGGATGGTCGGAGATTAAAAATTTGTAATTCTCTCCAGCACGTTCGGTGGATAATGTTTGCAAATTTCGGCAAAATGAGTGTTGATTTGTAAAAGTCATCTGTGATTTTTTTATTTTTTTTAAATGTTGATGACAGGCAGTGACTCATATGACAATTTTTGTAATGATGGACAGTGTTTAGTCAGGATCATGGGTAATCGAATATCCTGTCAATGTTAATGAAAATATTTGTCAAATACTTGTCAGCCAAAGTTGAAGTGATCAGTAAAAAAAAAAAAAAAAAATTCCGTTGTTAAAAAAGATGATTATGGTAATTTTAATGCTCTTAATTTGGTTCATTGGTTATTAAAATTATTATATATATATATAAACAAAACGTTTGTTTTGTTTAACAATACCAATAGAGCATGTTGATTTATTTCGTGATTTTGACATATTTATATAGTCTTAAAGAGGAAAAACCATAAATTTTTCCATTTGTAGCAAGGGGTCTTTTATATGCACTATCCCACAGAAAGGATAGCACATACCACGGCCTTTGATATACTAGTCATGGTGTACTGGCTGGATATATATCTTATATGACCCATTGAGTTATTTCTCGTTCCAGCCTGTGCACCACGGCTGGTATATCAAAGGCCGTGGTATGTGCTATCCTGTCAGTGGGAATGTGCATATATATATACATAAGTATATATAAGTATATGAAGAAATGTGTTATCCTGTTTGTGGTAAAGTGCATATAACAAATCCATCAATAAGAGTAGCCTAAGTGGTGATGGCAGTAGGTTTCTTCTCTATGTAGACCAGTGTTGCAGTATGACCAGGTCAAACCTGGTCATCATATCTGTAATTTTGCAGCATACTGAGGTGTTACTAAGCATATTTCTTTGCCCCATTATCTCCCACCACTTTCAAATGGCATCCTAGGAATCAAAGTTGGAGAGTGATTCATTTCAACTTATAACTTATTTTCGTGCTTATATCCAATTAAAGTTCAAGCACGCTGTCCTGAACAGACAGCCCAGATGGGTTAGTTGTTGTTATTAGTTAATGAGAGAGAAGAGGATATATAGTGGTCTTACACCTACCCATTGAGTTATTAACACATCGCTCTGGGTGGGAGCCGGTACAGGGCTGCCAACCCTGTACTTACCAACCTTATGTCCGATGGCTTGACCACAACACCACGGAGACTGGCTGTTTATGATCCATCTCTCATAAACGGAGAGCGATTCAAGCTTCTGTTGCGCGGGTGTGGGTAATTTTTGGCATGCTTCCATCAGAGAACTGTTCAAGCATCTCTGTCATGGGCACAACCTCTGACATGGCCAGAGAGTTCTGTCCATAAAAGGAAGTTTCTGTTTATGATGCAGCTCTCATATAGCAGCAGGTGTTTGGGCATCTCTTCAGAATCCACTCGAAACACACTGATACATGTCAACTGCATTTAGTAATCACACTTCGCAGTAGTCACTTATTCATATTTCCATCGTGTTAAGATTCGAATCAAGGAGAAATGTGATACTGGTACTTTTGAGAATTGGAAATTGTCAGTGAATGAGAAAATCGATCGCAGAAACAATGGAGATTTTCAAGTAATATTTGACCTTGAGGAAATTACCAGTAATGGAATCCAAACGAATGAACTATTATTGGATTTTAAAAGCACATGTGAACAAGACCGAGTCCAAGGGGAACTTCAGCTAAGACATAACATGTATGACCATAAAAGTACTGAATAAAAGTTTAGTAAATTACATAGGTACTAGCATGCAATTAATAAATTAATAAGTTACTGATCCTGACTATATATAACCACTGGTTCATGAATTCTAAGCTAATATAAACATCTGACCCACCAAAACCACATACGTTTTGTCAAAATTGATTATTTAAGCATGAAATTTTAAGTAATATTTTATTTAATAACAAAAAAGTTCTAATGGCTAAACATATTGTAGATTGTTTAATCACTACAGGGTCAATGTTTTCAAAACCTTTTTTTCCAAAGTTTAAAAAAAAAAGTATGTTTGAATAAAATAATGAAAATTTGAAACCAATTCTTTTATTTATTTTACAAAGATATTTTGTTAAGGAGCACTATAAAGGTATGTGTATCAAAGGTGGATTATCAAAGCTGCAAGCTTGTGCCTTATTTTGATTTTTTGACTTTTAGTTTTGATATACATTGTATAACTACAAATAACTCAGTGCCACATGCAAATTTTTGCATAATTACTCAAAGAATATCATTGACTTTACTTGGTTTTCCCCAATAATCCTTAATTAACAAATGTACAGTTCTTAGAAAATCTTCATGAAATATCCACTGACCTAACAGCCAGTCATGTCATTGTGGAGACATACCGGTAATTGAATTATTCAAATTGAAACTGTGTCAAAACATTTATTAGATTTTTCAATAATATAAATTTATAAATAAATACTAATAATTGAAATTATTTTAATGTAGTTTTTTTTATGGGCATGGCAGTATTTCAAGGTGTCATTCATTCCATTCATTCATTCATTCATATTTCAAGGTATATTCTTTATATTTCACAAGAAAAATTCATAAAAACATTTTTGGTCATTGCCAAACATTAAGACAGTGCCTTTAATTGTACATGTCATAACAAAGAGTACATTCTTTCAGCAATTGCATGAGACCAGTGACAGACAGACATATAAACAGCTTGTCTGCTAGACTGTAAGTTAGTTTGGTAATTAATCACCTCCACTATTTATTTATGTACGCTGTGGGCTTTATTAACATAAATGCAGTCAAACTCGATTGAGTGGCCATTGATTGTCCTACATTGCAGACATGTAATTATCTGCAAATTTCCAGTTTTACCCTTTTCCATCATAACGGAATATTTGAGAAGGTCTGCTTTGTGAAGCCATCAGTACCGTACAGGGCAGTACCTAGCCCAGAATATCTTAGGAGTAGTTGTAGAGAGTGTGTGGGTGGGGTGGGGGGGGGGGGGGGTGGCAGAAAAAAACTGAAAGAATTGTGGAACAATAATATATTTGGAGTTTTACTCTTTCCAATCATAATGGAATATCTGAGGTCTGCTTTGTGAAGCAGCAGTACCGTACAGGGCAGTTCCTAGTCTACAATAGCTTAGGGGTGGTGGTGTGGGGGGGGGGGGGGAGAAGGTTAAATTGGCAGTACAAAAAAAGAAATAATTGGGGAACAATATTATAGGGTCATCTTCAGCTAGATAAAAAAACGATTTTGAAGGGGGGGGGGGTAACTGTTATGTCTTCTTTTACACTTATTATGCTCCACTGTGTCATCACACACGAATTACCTTTTGTGAAGTGGTCATTAAACTGAACACAGCAAACTGTGTCTAGACAAATTGATTTTACAGTTCTGAATTGTTTGATAATGTGTGACACTGGGAACTGTGTAATTTGATGTCTTGTCCAAGCGTTTGTCCACTCTTAACAGCTTTACATGGTGGTGGTGGTGTTACTACACACATGGTGGCATTGGTAGTATGTATAGGTGTTTATTAAAGGAACAGACCCTATAGTTTCAACCTGTAAAAATGGACGTTGAGTTTGGTTGATCACCTAAGTTGAAACACATTTGGATAAAGTTGCAAACGAGTGAAACCAAGAATCTGTGATGTTGAAATATTGTTATTATTTTGGTTTTAATTGGTTTTTATCCCACTGCCCCCTTTCCTTTCTATCCTTTGAATTCCATCTCATTTCTTCCTGATCTGGCAACTCCTCCTATCTTTCAACTTCTTTCGCTGTCCACCTTCACATCCCAGTCCTTGTCTCTCCAATGGTGACAGGTGCTTGTCTCTTGTGGCTATATGTGCCACACACCTGCCATTCCCCATCAACATTTAGCTGTGGGCTTAGTCTGACCACTTCGGGGAGTGTTCAGTAGTTACTTCTGGCATTGTTAAGAGGCACTTGTAACCACCTACTATGCACTGTGCATGATGTTGAAATTTAGAAATACCCGTAAAGGGACATTCCTGAGTTTGCTGCATTGTAAGATGTTTCCGACTAATAAAATACTTCTACGATTAAACATACATATTAAATATATTTTCTTGTTTAGAATATCAGTGCCTGTAAAATCAATGTGTTTCTGGTCATCTCAATATTTGTAAGAAGCCCAAACTGGATTTTGTCTTCAAATAATTTCGTACGTATGAATTTTTTTTTTTTTGAAAATAAAATGAAATTTAACCTAGTACAAAGGGTCAGAAACATTTTTAATATACAGCCACTAATATTTTATGCAGAAACATATATTTAATATGTAATTACAATTGTTAAAAAGTCTCTGTTAGTCGACAACATCTTAAAAAGTTTAGCAAACTCAGGAATGTCCCTTTAACAAATTAGACTAGAGCTGGTCTTCATAACCATTACTACTCAGAGGTACGTGTGTTTTTCAAAATACAAAAAATACAGGATGATCAAAAACACTTCAAATATACGGAAATTAATAATCTAAACAAATATATGCTATATCCTGCCCAAATTATAAAGGGATAACAATGCAAATATATCCTACATCCTGCACTTGTTATCTTAGGTTGACATTATAACAATGCTAATATATCCTACATCCTGTACTTGTTATCTTAGGTTAACGTTATAACAATGCTAATATATCCAGCCTGTAGACCGACGCCACCGAGGCCGGTAACATTATAACAATGCTAATATATCCTACATCCTGTACTTGTTATCTTAGGTTAACGTTATAACAATGCTAATATATCCAGCCTGTAGACCGACGCCACCGAGGCCGGTAACATTATAACAATGCTAATATATCCTACATCCTGTACTTGTTATCTTAGGTTAACGTTATAACAATGCTAATATATCCAGCCTGTAGACCGACGCCACCGAGGCCGGTAACATTATAACAATGCAAATATATCCTACATCCTGTACTTGTTATCTTAGGTTAACATTATAACAATGCTAATATATCCAGCCTGTAGACCGACGCCACCGAGACCGGTAACATTATAACAATGCTAATATATCCTACATCCTGTACTTGTTATCTTAGGGTAACATAACAATGCTAATATATCCAGCCTGTAGACCGACGCCACCGAGGCCGGTAACATTAGAACAATGCTAATATATCCTACATCCTGTACTTGTTATCTTAGGTTAACGTTATAACAATGCTAATATATCCAGCCTGTAGACCGACGCCACCGAGGCCGGTAACATTATAACAATGCTAATATATCCTACATCCTGTACTTGTTATCTTAGGTTAACGTTATAACAATGCTAATATATCCAGCCTGTAGACCGACGCCACCGAGGCCGGTAACATTATAACAATGCAAATATATCCTACATCCTGTACTTGTTATCTTAGGTTAACATTATAACAATGCTAATATATCCAGCCTGTAGACCGACGCCACCGAGACCGGTAACATTATAACAATGCTAATATATCCAGCCTGTAGACCGACGCCACCGAGGCCGGTAACATTATAACAATGCTAATATATCCTACATCCTGTACTTGTTATCTTAGGTTAACATTATAACAATGCTAATATATCCTACATCCTGTACTTGTTATCTTAGGTTAACATTATAACAATGCTAATATATCCAGCCTGTAGACCGATGCCACCGAGGCCGGTAACATTAGAACAATGCTAATATGTGCTACATTCTGGTTAGATGTGCTTTAAAGATCTGTTTCAACGTAATTATTTTATGCTGCATTTTCACGCCAGATACAACACATTGGCAAAATGCTTCATTTGCTTTTTATAATGGTGCTATAATGATAAGGTTTCCACTAGAGTGCGGCACATTAAAAATGCACATCCTGCCACCTTGGTGTGAAATGCCTTGAATGTGAAAAAACATTAAAATTCTGTTGCATCTCACGAGGGGTACTTTTTGTTCAGCCAATGAGATTTCTGTACCTGGAAGCAGGTCATCATGATTGATGGAGCAGGACGTAGCCAAGTGGTAAAGTGCTCGCTTGATGTTTAATGACACCACTAGAGCACATTGATTATTAATCATCTAATACTGGATGTCATATGTTTGGTAATTCTGACATATAGTCTTAGAGAGGAAACCCGGTTTATTTTTTCATTAGTAGCAAGGGGTCTTTTGTATGCACCATCCAGCACAATACCACAGCATTTAACATACTAGTCGTGATGCACTGGCTGGAATGAGAAACGGCCCAATGGAGCCACCGATGGGGGTTGATCCTAGATTGACCATGCATCAGGTGAGTACTTTACCACTGGGTTATGCCTTGTCCAACATTAGACTGACATTGATTTGGATACTTCCTCTATCTTATTAATATAACGATAAGTGGTATGGTAAATACAAATAAAATTTAAAGTTTAAAAAAATATTACCGGGAGTGAATTTTTAATATCTCTGACTCACTGTCATTCATTTGTCACACACTAGAATGCAGTTGACTCATTTCATGAAAGTGATATTTTATATGAGTGCGGCACATTATTTCATCTTTGTGTAACAGCTGAATGAACCAGAACTGAATAGCATAGCTTGCTGTTTGGTGGTGGAAATCATTATTTAAAAACAAACCTGTAACTGGCAAACAGTTTGAACTAGCACTGGTGTATGCAAAGACACATCTCTGAGTAGCCCTTATGAGACAGACCAAAAACTAGTTTTTTGTCAAGAAAAACACGAATATTTTAATAGGAAAGAGAAGGGAAGTAAAGGGAACTATATTAATGTGCCCACATCCTTTCAATTCAGGCACGCCCGCCATGGACTCGGGTTCTGACTTCGCCAGCCTACGATTCCATGGCGGGGGCTAGGAAAGAGAAAGGCGTTGTTTAACAACACCTCTGCATATTAAATACTAAGATATTCAGCGTCTGATATGTAGTTATTCTGAAAGTTGTTTTGGAGATAATAGGAATGGAAGGAAAGACACCACCATGACATAGGTTACTACCAAAAGCATATGCTCTTTCCCCATAGGCAGGACAGCACATAACACAGCTTTTGATGTACCAGTATGATAGCATTTGGCTGGGGTTGGGGATAAACTTAAATCCTATGATTCATTGCACTTCAATCATTGGATGTCAAACATTTGATAATTTTTGACTTGTAGTCTTCAGAGAAAATCTGCTTCATTAGCACAAGGGATCTTTTATATGCATTTTTCCATATCACGGCCTTTGATATACCAGTCATGAAAAATGAAAGATGGTAAGAAATAAAGAAAGAAATATACCCAGTACCGGTAATCATGTATTCAGGATGACAAGTTGATATAATTTGAGATGACCATGCTTCACTGATTCTGAACACTTCTACATAGCGTGGGTGTGAGGATCATAGTTATAGTATTTTTCACAAACATGACCACAATGAATAACACACCAATTGAGATCCCTCCATAGTTAAGTTTGAACAGAAATATTTTCATATACTTTTTTTTCTTTTTTTTTCTTTTTTAGTATGTCAATTATAGAATTGTTTATCATGTGAAATCCCAGTCTCTGATTAAACTCAGGAAGTCTATTGTACATGATGTATCGATCGACACTTTGTTTTCTACGTCAAATTAATATGAGATGGGCCGTGCCAAGAACAAGCTGCTTTCATTAATATCGTCTTATCCTAATCCTTAAATTCCAAGTCCATGCACAGTTTTTTAAAATCTATTATATTGGCAAGTAGAAATCGTTTTGTTTGAGCTCAGCAGACGATTCGCTAGAGAGAGAGAGAGAGAGAGAGAGAGAGAGAGAGAGAGCGAGAGCGGGGGGGAGAGAGAGAGAGAGAGAGAGAGCGAGAGAGTGAGAGCGGGGGGGAGAGAGAGAGAGGGAGGGGGGGGAGTTGTGGTTGTTGTTTTTGTGAGCATTTTTTTTTGCTGTGAATCCTGTTTCTTTTTCTGCTGATGGTTATCTGTATCATAGACATTAACCTGATAAGATAAATCATGTATGTCGGGTTCTGCAGTACTTTGTAATGTCATTTCTTTGCTGAATTATCTCTTGGATTGTATAATTTTATACACAAATAGGATTATGAAAGCAATAATTGGTCATTTTGATTTGGTTTCGTTGAAATATCTGCTGAACTAATGTGTACAACGATACGAACCTGGACACAGATATAGGATATATATGATTCTGAATGCGATAGTGTCTTATTATGATGTCACTGAATTATCTGTTATTAGACTGAAGGCCACTTATTTTATGATCTTCTTATGACTGTTGAATTACATGTATCACTTAAGAGTTTAGCATAGATATATATTTTTTTCTTTCTTTTGATTGATGTTATTATCATTTTATAACATTATTGCAACAGCTCAATTGCACTCTTGTCTAATTAACAATGTTATATGATTCTTTAGAGAAAACATCATTTTGCAACTAGAACTCGGGTTGGAAACCAATTAGTAAAAAAACTTTGGGTTTAAAGCAAAACATGTGGTCTATAGCCCCAATCCTAAAGTGACCTAATGACAATTTGGAAAGCCTTATTTCCCTGCATTGAAACTCATCAGACAATTTTCTGAATGATCTCATAGCAATCAAACCTCCCATGACCATCATTATTCTCTTAGTTGGTCCATGGGGATCCTTGATCAGTTTTTGGCAACTGGAAGAGGAATACAGAGGTCCATATTGTCCAATAAACTCCAGAAATTACTACATGTATCACAAGAAAAAAGGTTCAAAGGCAGGAGTAGTTCTTCCAATTGCCACATGTTTGTGACAAATATTTAACAGATGTTTTCAATTATAGCTTATATACATTTCATATTTAATATGCATAATGTTTAACACAAACTTCAGTTCAAAACCACAGCATTTAAAACAAAATATGATCACTATTCCAACTATTTAGTTTAAAAGTATATGTTCTGGTTATGGCATATTTACCAGCCTCAGTGGTGTAGAAATGAGCACAATTAATCATCATTGAATGTCAAACATATGGTAATTTTAGACATGTAGTCGGCCTGAATCTCGCTACATTTTGCCATTAACCATTGGGGGGGGGGGATGTAGCCCAGTGGTAAAGCGCTTGCTTGACGTGTGGTCGGTCTGGGATCCATCCTTGTCGGTGGGCCCATTGGGCTATTTCTCATTCCAGCCAGTGCACCACAACTAGCATATCAAAGGCTGTGGTATGTACTACCCTGTCTGTGGGATGGTGCATATAAAAGATCCCTTGCTGCTAATCAAAAAGAGTAGCCCATGAAGTGGCGACAGCGGGTTTCCTCTCAATATCTGTGTGGTCCTTAACCATATGTCTGACGCCATATAACCGTAAATAAAATTTGTTGAGTGCGTCATTAAATAAAACATTTCCTTCCTTCCTTAACCATTAGGGATTTTTTTGTTGAACTTTCCCATAAGCAGAACAGCACATACCACAGACTTTATTATACCAGTCATGGTTGGGACAGAAAAAAAACTCAATAAGAGAATGGATCCACTAAGATGGTTCGATCTTTCAAACCAAGCACATCAGTCAGATGCTCTATCAACTCCTCCAAAACTGACTTTCAACATGTCAGTGATGAGGTACACTACACAAATGTCAATCTGATTAAAATTAGCTCTACTGGTTATCAGTAGATCTAACAGCATTGCGTGGACTCCCATGTCCAGGTGATATTTCATCTATAAATAACAATTTAAATATCGACCAATTACACTTTGCCTTTTATAGCGTTATTTGGGAGCATACAAATTCTAAAAAATATTGGGCAAGACTTTTATGCAATAGGCGAACTTGTTGGTCTATTTCAACATTGAAAAAACAGGGGGAAAAGTGCAGTAATAAACTCTGGATTGTATACTAGTATAAACATATTTTTTTGTCTTGAAACGAATGTTATAGACATTTTTTATATTGAAATTAGTTTCCTGCATACTTCATAATTCACACAAATCATTTCGTATACCCTCGGCATAATCCCGAATGTTTTCAAATTCTTTTTAAATCACTGGCATGATTTTGCAAGTAAGGTTTTGATTGGTCGAATGAAAGGTCAACTGGACATGAGCTCCAACGGGCTGCTGTTAGATCCACATGTAATAGTAGAGCTAATTTTAATTAGATTGCACAAACGTCTCTCTCACTAACCATTAACCAGCATGAACGGAAATCCCAGTTTTAAAGCATGTGTACCCAAAACAGTGTGCCCAAAACGGTGTGTTTGAAGCTTAAGTGGTTATCAGCATGAAAATCAAGCGACAACGAGACATCACATTTTTTTGTCTGCCCATCTTGATATTGTACAACTCTTAATAGAATTTGTCTGTACAGTCATTAGCAGAACATACGAAACCATTGCTCAAAGCACACACCACCAGCAGTGGTGTTTTGCTATTCACAGACATGTTCCACATACTTGTAGTTCCAACCGACTGAACAACTGGCCATGTCTGACAGTATTCACCAGCATGTAGTCCGCTTTATGTTGACACACAGTCCAACAAAGCATCTTCAAATACCCTGATGGATGGCCAATATTGACCAGACTGTGCTGATATTGCCACAAATTTATATTTCGTTTTCGCCAATTGTCTTCCTGTTTATGATACATTAGTGTAGAATAAAAGGACACTGGGTTGCCTCCCTTTGTGAGAATCTAGCAGAAAGTGGCCGAAATCCTTGTCCAAATAATTGTAATGGAATAAAATATTTCTATTGAGTTATCCATTAAGCTAGACTTTGGTACATAGGAGAAAATTAGGGTATTGTCTGTCAAAGTGGACTTGTAAAATTGTCAGTATTCTTCTATATTTAAAGCAGCTGAGTAAAGGGTAATTGTAAATTCTTGGTCATACTTCTACAAAAAAGAGTAGCCTTTGTGTTAAGGAAATGTTTTATTTAACGATGCACTCAACACATTTTAATTACAGTTATATGGCATCGGACATATGGTTAAGGACCACACAGATATTGAGAGAGGAAACCCCATGTCGCCTCTTCATGGGTTACTCTTTCCGATTAGCAGCAAGGGATCTTTTATATGCACCATCCCACAGACAGGATAGCACATACCACAGCCTTTGATATACCAGTCGTGGTGCACTGGCTGGAATGAGAAATAGCCCAATGGGGTCCTACCAACCGCACATCAAGCAAGCACTTTACCACTGGACTACGTCCCACCCTCATGTGTTAGTTAGCAGGTGGTTTGTTTTCTGACCGACCACGCATCGAGCGAGCGCTGTAGTACTGGACTACGTCCCACCCTCATGTGTTAGTTAGCAGGTGGTTTGTTTTCTGACCGACCATGCATCGAGCGAGCGCTGTAGTACTGGACTACGTCCCACCCTCATGTGTTAGTTAGCAGGTGGTTTGTTTTCTGACCGACCATGCATCGAGCGAGCACTGTAGTACTGAACTACGTCCCACCCTCATGTGTTAGTTAGCAGGTGGTTTGTTTTCTCATTATCATACTGTGTGTTAAATGACCATTACACTTAAACCAATTATAAAGGGCACTTGCACAACGCTGTCCATACAAGCCTCAGTGGCATAGCATTTAATTTATCAATCTGGTAGGTTCTGGGTTCACATCCTGGTACCAGCTTTCACCCAGTGGCCCAATGGGGAGATTTAGGGTCAATATATGAGCATATAATATATCTGTGTAAAAAGATCATCTGTTGAAACCCCTGAGAACATAATTGATTGCCACTGCAATATCCAATGATTACCCTGTCCATCTTGAACAGATCAAACTCATGTGTCCACGATGTATGTGCTTGAACATATTTGAATTAATTTCCTGCCACTGATCATGATGATGAACAAAGTGTCGAGATGTCATTATGCACACATTTTTACCTCTGTTTGATTGAGTAATTACCATAATATTGATGACTCATGATTGACGTATAAACAAACGCGCTAGCTAGCTGTTTCAATTAGGCTGTTTCGGTCTACAGTCTTATGCTAAAATAGGCTGCTGTGACATCTATCAACATGTCATGGAGGTGGGAGGTACTGTTTTAATTATTATGAAGCTTCAGATTTCTTCTCTGTGTTCTAAGTTTTTATTTATTTTTTTTTAATTTGGGGGGGCGGTAGGGGGGTGGTGGTGGTGGTGGTAACTAGTACATAAACATTACCTCCTGAAACACTCCCCCTCCCCTAGAATGGCCCTTAAAATTCTCAACATCAAATGCTATTGCACCAATGTTTGAAGATGGGGGAGACAGCTGTATGTTCCCTGTTCACTACCAGTGATTACTTCCTTTACAATTCTCAACATCAAATACTATTGCAGCCAATGTTTGAAGATGGGGGAGACAGCTGTATGTTCCCTGTTCACTACCAGTGATTACTTCCTTTACAATTAAGGGTGGGATTTAGTTCAGTCGGTTGAGCGCTCCCTTCAAGTACTTGCGTCGCAGGATCGAACCACCTTGGTGGATCCATTCAGCTGATTGTTTTTTTTCTTCTCATTCCCGCCAGTGAACCACAACTGGTATGTGCTTTCCTGTCTGTGTGAAAGGGCATATAAAAGATCCCTTGCTGCATGAAGAAAAATGTAGTGGGTTTCCTCTGATGACTACGAGTCAGAATTACCAAATGTTTGACATTCAATAGCCAATGATCAATGTGCTCTAGTGGTGTCGTTAAACAAAACAAAACAAAAATTCTTCACAATTAATGGATATCCAAATGTGGAAGGAAGGAAGGAATGTTTTATTATTGATGACTGCTGAGCAAATCGTAATTTTTGTTATATGAATAAAAAATCTTTTAAAAACCCAAACAAAATGTGTAACTGATGATGGAATAACTGAACCATATGTATCATTACATTTTGTAGCTTGATCTTATATTATCAGAATCTGTAGCTATGGTTGTCTTGTATAAGAAGCAATTAATGTCTTTAAAAAAAAAAACCAAAATGTTTGATAAAAACAAACATCCACGCAAATAAACATAAAGATTGGAAAGGTTAGGATGTCAGCATGTATCTAATGATGCAAAAGACGAGTACTTTCATTTAAATAAAACTAAATTGATTTTATTGACCCATTATCCAATGCAATTAATTTTTTTTGTTTATTTTTTGTTTAAATCTTGTTTTTAGGTAAGTACCAACATGGACGTCTAAAATACTTTTCTCTGTACAAATTGTTTAAACGTTTTTTTAAATTATCAGTTAAGTTTAATGAGAAAAAAAGAAGTTTTAAATGAATGTGAATTCTTTACTGAACCATGCATGCCAACATTCCACTCTCTTCATGTGTAATATTGTTTTTATATATCCTGATGTTTGTTTGTAGTATTGATTTCATTGGTCAAGAGCTGGTGATCAATATGTCGTATTCATTGTATGATTGAATTTCATTGGTCAAGAACTTTCAGTAATAAGCACATGTTCTAATTTTGTTTTGACTTCCTGATGCTTGAAACTAAAGCTCTAATGATTTATATGCACTGGTACAAACAACCCTATTTTATAATTCATTACGTGTTGGGCTTTGTAAATGCACAGTGTAGATAGCAAAAATATTGCATGTTGGCTGCATTGCTTATCTTTCTCATTCATTGTTTTCCATTAAAAAAACATATAAAAAGATTATAGGAGAAATTATTAGGCCCTTTTAACTTTGATATTATATGTGACTTAACTAAATGGTTTGTGTTAGGAATAAAGTTTTGATCTTTTAAGCTTGGTTAATAATGCAGAACTTTTGATTGTGACATATAGTTAAACCAACCCGTTAGCTATGTGAGTTTAAGTAGGTTTTTGTAAACAACTTTGACATCAAATATGTATCACAATATTATAACAATGAAGATTTTTCCTAAACTTCAAGACAAGATAACTTTAATAAATTTCAAACTGAACCAATAGACTTGAAAACTAACCAGGGAGACCATTGGAAAAACTAACCAGGGAGACGATTGGAAAAACTAACCAGGGAGACCATTGGAAAAACTAACCAGGGATACCATTGGAAAAAACTAACAAGGGAGACGATTGGAAAAACTAACCAGGGAGACGATTGGAAAAACTAACCAGGGAGACCATTGCAAAAACTAACCAGGGAGACCATTGCAAAAACTAACCAGGGAGACCATTGGAAAAACTAACCAGGGAGACCATTGGAAAAACTAACCAGGGAGACCATTGGAAAAACTAACCAGGGAGACCATTGGAAAAACTCATCCATTTAGTAGTGCTATCCATTTAATGGGACACAACATTTAACATCATTGAGTCCCAAAAATCTGTTAATGCTCATCAAAGTGAAATCAATTTAATAATGTCTTTTTGTGTGTGAAATTAACGATGTAAATTGTATTCATAATCAATATGTTAAAGCAAACATTGTGCAGGAGAGCACAAGAGTGCTTGGCCCATGTCTTTGTTCTACAGAGTCGGGGGCGAAACCACTTTTCTGAATGATTACATCATCGGCGAAGCTGGTCAATTGCATTAGGGCAGGTTTAGCAGCAATAACGGGGGATGAATGCATCATTAGTCAGTTACTCCTGGCAAATAACCTGAATAAAAACATGAAGAAGAAGAAGAAAAAACAAATCTCCTTATGCTGAAGGGTTGATTTCAAAATTTAAAGATCATCATGTTTCGATCTCTGAAAGCTTCCTGAAATGGGAGGCCAATGTGTTTCCGGCATTCAACTGCTAGAATGTATGATGTGCGTATACTAACTGTGCAGAAATTAATTTGCTAATATTAAAAAAAAAAAAAAAAACAAGAAGAAAAAAAGTTGGCATATTTCCCAATAGCCGATGTGTATTCTCGTCCTGGAGTGTCTTTCAATATTCATTCCAAAAAAGAATGAAAACAAAATTATAACCTAACTGGTTTATCTTCTTCTTTTTATTTTTTTTAGATATTGTGTAGTCGACCAGTTGTTTTTTTAAATATTTATTATTACCCCAGATCGCAGTAACAGTGTCCGAGCTAACTGGTTTATCTTAAGATACTGCTTTGTCAAGCTATCATGTCAAAATGCATCATTCTTAATTTATGCATTACTGGTAATAGAAAATGTATAGAAGTAAAATAAACTTGGATAAGAGCAGTGTATCTACGTGTATGTGTGCATGCATGTTGGTTTTCATTTCAATAATAAACTACTTTTTAACATTATATATCTAATAAACAAGATAATACTGTGAACAAATAATTGACTGTTGAATAATTGATCCCAACTTTGAAAAATAAAAATCTTAAAAAAATTATATATTATATATTCGTCAAAAATGTGTATAAAATCATTTTCATTTGTTATACATGTTTTTAAAAGACAGATTTTTTTTGTCCTCAGAAAGTGAAAGCTATAAACATATGTCTATTTATTATGAATTAATCTCTACTGATACAACTTTTCGATAATGATATTATAACATTTCTATGGAATTTAATATAACAGTTTGAAAAGAAACAATGCTTTATTCAAATTGGTGTCCGTTTTATTTTCGGTATCTGTATATCATTGTATTTCCTAACAAAGAGCCGGAGAAATATGATTTGGACACACTCATGTGGAAGTTTTAATTTTCCATTACATTATCTCAGTTATTTAATATTTTTAAAATCTGTCAATTCCATTAACTTCCACATCTCCAAAATCTGTTCAAATTTGGTTTCCTAATGTGGATCCTGGTTTCAATTTGAAACCTTTTTAGCATAATTTGAGATTTTTAATTCCTCTAGTGACAACAAATTAAGCTTGATGTTAGGTGGTTTTTATCTCCCTTTATACTGTGGGTTTTTTTTTTTTCCCCCATGGCATTAATCCATTATTTCATGTCGCAATTTGTCACAGCAAAATTTAAGACTGTTTTCATAAATCTTGTGTTGGTTAATTGAAATATTTTAAAAGATCAGATTTGTTTTTCTGTTGATCTTTGGTTTGGAGTAGTTTTTCATGCACAAGTTTTCTTGTGGGGTTTTTTCTTGATTCCAGCTAAAAAGATTAATATTTTTAACTTTGTGAAAAATTATTTAAATTTTAATTTTAAATCTTATGCATGTTTGGTTTGTTTTTTTGTTGTTTTTAATTTTTTAAAATAAAATTTAGTTAAAACATAGGATAGGAAAAACAAAGAAAATAGCTTTAGATTATTTTTAATTTCTTTAAATAATTATTTATCACTCTTCATCAATAAATAGAGTCAATCCTGTCCCCAAGCACCAGACCGTTAGTTAGATTAGTGAAAATCCCCTCAGTTTAAAACTGAGTAATGAAATCCATCTTGCTGGAACTGTATCTTTTCAACATGCGTTACTCAGGGCTAATTTAACTTAAAACGGCAGTGACCTCACCCAGATGATGGGGGGAATTAGGGACCTGATCGAGTCCATGTGGGAATCCCCTTGCAATACAGGGAGCCAGGCAAACTAGGATGTCATTATCTGGGTTCTCCTTGAGGAGCTGTCCTTCTTAAGTCTCAGTCAACCTGTGTTGGAGTTGGTGATGAATTAGTTATAATTAGAACGCCATCCAAAGACGTACACGCCTTGATGAACGAAAATGGAATTTAATGTTGTTAAAACTGACTTTTCAATGAATTTTCAGTTCATTACAAGTATTTTTAATACTTTTTTTCTTTCATTGTGTGTTGTAGGTGTTAAGAGGTTTTTTGTTGTTTTTTTGGATTGTGAAAATGTGCAGACTTGACATTTGTGTAGAATATTTTGCAAATATTTAATTTCGTCTTAACATGACAAATCTTATGGAATTAACTGACAATCCTTTAAAAAAACCAGAAGGAAAAAAAAGAAATGTTCTTTGTTCTGTGTTAGCTTTATTTATGTTTTCTTTTGTTTCTTAAAGTATTAAAAATGCTCAGCTGTGTCTGTATGTACCTAAAATAAATAGAAATATATAGTGGTTCTTAATGAAAACTGCATGCAAGTACCAGTGTGTTAGAAACCTTATTTTGGTTTGAGGCAGCATTTAGCTCTGTCGGTTGAGTGCTCGCTTAAGGTGCCTGCGTCACAGGATCAAACCACCTCAGTAGATCCATTCAGCTGATTGTTTTTTTTTTCTCGTTCCAACCAGTGCACCACAACTGGGCAAAGGCCGTGGTATGTGCTTTCCTGTCTGTGTGAAAGTGCATATAAAAGACCCCTTGCTGCATTAGGAAAAATGTAGCGGGTTTCCTCTGAGTCAGAATTACCAAATATTTGACATCCAATAGCCGATGATTAATTAATCAGTGTGCTCCAGTGGTGTCGTTAAACAAAACAATTTTTTTTTTTTTTTTTTTTTATCCATACCTTATAGACAGTGTTTGACAAATGTTTGAAAAAGTGACTAGCCCTCACAGAAGCTATGATCAGTGCCCTATGTACTATTATCGATGTGTCGAACCCTGCTTACCAATACTAAAATCAGGTGTATATATCGAAAGTACAGTTTATAATAAAAGAAATATAACATATACATTTGCCAAAAGGTTTGACTTACTTCTTAATAAGAAAATTATTAAATTTACCACTGGCAAGAATTCATTTAAAACATCAATTGTAGTTAAGAGACATTTTCGGTTTTGAAATAGCCATTATAGGTAGGTGGTAGTTATATATACATGTATATGGATTTAAATTTTTCAGCAGGTTTGACTGTAATGAGAAAATTTACTGCTACCGTGGACTTGTTTTAAACATCTGACTGGGGAGAAAGGGATATGCAGTTAGGAGAAAGTTTCAGTTTATTGTTATGGAACGTCATCATTGATTGCAACCCTCTCACTGTAATTATTTTCATTATTGCAAATCGGCTTGTTAATTTGCAAGTATTTTCCATAACAGTCCAATAAATCTATACGCATGTTAAATGAAGCTTTCCCCATTATTAAATTATTCATCTGATTTGCATGGGCCATGGTGGTGACATGTGCAAGGTCACTGATGTTGCTTGAAAATTGACCACGGCACAGCTGGTCAAGGTTGCCATGACGATGGTCATAATGAGACCCTGTGTCAAGACATATGTCAGTTTTATAACCCTGGAAATGGAAATGAAAGTGAAACCATGGCAATGAAATTACTTTTGATTTTGTTACTTTTCAGATGTTTAAATTGTGACTCCTCACATAAAACATTATACTTTTCAAGTTGGTGGAATTTGATACACTCAGCTAAACAATGTGCAGATGTTTAAATTGTGACTCCTCACATAAAACATTATAGTTTTCAAGTTGGTGGAATTTGATACACTCAGCTAAACATTGTGCAGATGTTTAAATTGTGAATCCTCACATAAAACATTATAGTTTTCAAGTTGGTGGAATTTGATGCACTCAGCTAAACATTGTGCATATGTTTAAATTGTGACTCCTCACATAAAACATTATACTTTTCAAGTTGGTGGAATTTGATGCACTCAGCTAAACATTGTGCAGATGTTTAAATTGTGACTCCTCACATAAAACATTATACTTTTCAAGTTGGTGGAATTTGATACACTCAGCTAAACATTGTGCAGATGTTTAAATTGTGACTCCTCACATAAAACATTATAGTTTTCAAGTTGGTGGAATTTGATACACTCAGCTAAACATTGTGCATGTTTAAATTGTGTAAAACATTATAGTTTTCAAGTTGGTGGAATTTGACTCCTCATTGTGCAGATGTTTAAATTGTGAATCCTCACATAAAACATTATACTTTTCAAGTTGGTGGAATTTGATACACTCAGCTAAACATTGTGCAGATGTTTAAATTGTGACTCCTCACATAAAACATTATAGTTTTCAAGTTGGTGGAATTTGATACACTCAGCTAAACATTGTGCAGATGTTTAAATTGTGAATCCTCACATAAAACATTATAGTTTTCAAGTTGGTGGAATTTGATACACTCAGCTAAACATTGTGCAGATGTTTAAATTGTGAATCCTCACATAAAACATTATAGTTTTCAAGTTGGTGGAATTTGATACACTCAGCTAAACATTGTGCAGATGTTTAAATTGTGAATCCTCACATAAAACATTATAGTTTTCAAGTTGGTGGAATTTGATACACTCAGCTAAACATTGTGCAGATGTTTAAATTGTGAATCCTCACATAAAACATTATAGTTTTCAAGTTGGTGGAATTTGATACACTCAGCTAAACATTGTGCAGATGTTTAAATTGTGAATCCTCACATAAAACATTATAGTTTTCAAGTTGGTGGAATTTGATACACTCAGCTAAACATTGTGCAGATGTTTAAATTGTGAATCCTCACATAAAACATTATAGTTTTCAAGTTGGTGGAATTTATATTACAATGATGGGCGGGATGTAGCCCAATAGTAAAGTGCTCACTTGATGTGCAGTCGATCTGGGATCGATCCCCGTCGGTGGGCCCATTGGGCTACATTTCTCATTCCAGCCAGTGCACCACGACTGGTATTTAAATTGTGAATCCTCACATAAAACATTTAGTTTTCAAGTTGGTGGAATTTGATACACCACGACTGGTATATCAAAGGCCATGGTCTGTGCTGTCCTGTCTGTGGGATGGTGCATATAACAGATCCTTGCTACTAATGGAAAAATATAGCAGGTTTTCTGTCTTAGACTATGTGTCAAAATTACCAAATGTTTGACATCCAACAGCTGATGATTGGTGAATTAGTGTGCAATCTAGTGGTATCATTAAAGAAAACAAACTTTAAATAGTGAATGAATCATGAATAAGAAAATCTCAACATTGACAAATGAAAGAGTTGTGTACAAAGTATTCAATAATCTAAATTCCTTCTTCAAAACGTGCAATTAAGTAAATGTTAAGGCAAATACATGAATACAGTTCACAGCCAAAAAGTCGAATTGAAAAAACTCTTCAGCAATCTCTATGGCATTGCCGATTGCCGTGGGCAATTGCATGGGTTGTACCAAGATGGAAATCTTGTGTCACTTGACTGGTGTTTATACCCAGAAATCTTCACTTTCAAACAGAGTAGACCTTTCAGAGATTCCATAATACGTACTCAGCAATGATCATTAAGTGAGATGCCTAGGGAAATCTTATCTCTGGTCAAACAGACAGACAATAAAACGTCATTGAAATACTTTGAACAGTTCCATTTGACAATTTCCCTAAAGTATACATGTTACAACAACCAGCAATTCCAGCCATTTTATAGTTAATACTACTAATACCTGTTGTGTTATCTGTGGTGACAGCTACCTGTGTGATGTACATAAGTGATAAAATGCCATTGAAATACATCCGACAATTCCATTAATAAATCCCCTGCTAACACATATGCACCACAAATCACGCCACCATTTTTAGCCATTTTATTACATACAGTGAAACCTGTCGAAACCAGACCCTGAACAAACCAGAATACTGTGAAAACTAACCAAGTTGCATGATCTCGAATTTTCTAAATTCTAAAACACAACCCTCTAAACACCGGACACTGTCTAAATAGGATGATCTGATTTAGACAGTTTCACTGTACTGTGTATTAGTTGTATGCAAGGTGACACTGACAAATAATAAAACATCATTGAAATACATGAGACAGTTTGATTAATAAATCCATATTCCATGTATTTGACCATATTCCATGTATTTGACGACATCTATACCGCTTCATAAGTTACCTGAGGGTGGGACGTAGCCCAGTACTACAACGCTCGCTCGATGCGTGGTCAGTCAGGGATCGATCCCCGTCGGTGGGCCCATGAGACAGTTTGATTAATAAATCCATATTCCATGTATTTGACGACATCTATACCGCTTCATAAGTTACCTGAGGGTGGGACGTAGCCCAGTACTACAACGCTCGCTCGATGCGTGGTCAGTCAGGGATCGATCCCCGTCGGTGGGCCCATGAGACAGTTTGATTAATAAATCCATATTCCATGTATTTGACAACATCTATACTGCTTCATAAGTTACCTGAGGGTGGGACGTAGCCCAGTACTACAACGCTCGCTCGATGCGTGGTCAGTCAGGGATCGATCCCCGTCGGTGGGCCCATGAGACAGTTTGATTAATAAATCCATATTCCATGTATTTGACATCTATATTGCTTCATAAGTTACCTGAGGGTGGGACGTAGCCCAGTACTACAACGCTCGCTCGATGCATGGTCAGTTAGGGATCGATCCCCGTCGGTGGGCCCATTGGGCTAGTTCTCATTCCAGCCAGTGCACCACGACTGGTATATCAAAGACTGTGGTATGTATTACCCTGTCTGTGGGATGATGCATATAAAAGATCCATTGCTGCTAATCGAAAAGAGTAGCCAATGAAGTGGCGACAGCGGGTTTCCTTTCTCTCTATATCTGTGTGGTCCTTAACCATATTTCTGACGCCATATAACTAAATAAAATGTGTTGAGTGCGTTGTTAAATAAAACATTTCCTTCCTTCCTAAGTTACCTGTGACATCACATAGATAAATGATGAAGCATAATGGCAGGTTTTAAAACACCAAGTTCATTTGTTTATCATTGGCTATTGGATGCCAAACAATTGGTCATTTTTTACTGGTGCTTTTAGAGGAAACCCACTACATTTTCCATTAGCAGCAAGGAATCTTTTATATGTACTTTCCCCACATACCACAGATAGATTTTTTTTATCATTATCTTACAATGTTTTGCTTAAACTATCAATTTTGACAAACCAAATGTGTCTGTAGTAGTTCAAAATATTTATGTGAATCGATCTGAAACTAGGGTCACCATCTTTAATATATCCTCTAACAAGAAGTCCTAACAAAAACCATGCAGTGAGATGTAGCCATTTGACTTCTAATATAACCATTAAGAAATGTTATCTGTGATCATAAAACAACATTAAAATACATCCAACAGTTCTCTTTAACATGTATGATCAGTAAGCGAGAGCGGACCAGTATTGTAGCCATTCCATTATCTCAGATACCTGCCCATATGTGGTGGCCAGTGGTGTTTATAAACCCATGGAGGAGCATACAGCTTGAAGGGATTAAGTGGAGCATAGGACCAGTTATGATCACAATGTTCTGGCACTGAGAAATCAAACTGAGCATGTCTGAATGGCTGCTGTAAATAGTTCCATGTGGCTCAAATTGCCTGTAATAAACAAAGCGAAGATGACAAGCACTGGAAAGGCCACCTCCGGAATCATATGGCCTGAAAACGTCCATATAGACCATGCACCATTGATTCCCTTCCCTCCACTGCCATTCGTCCATTGCTCGGACAGTTCTTTTATCTTGATGGTTTCAAGACCAGTATGTGACTCTAGATATACCTATGTGACTCTAGTTATACCTATGTAAAGAAGAATTTGGGTTATCAGTTTTAGCAACAGATTAGTAGCCTCTGTATCACATGTAGTTGTTGTTGAGTGATGGATTAGTTAGAAATCATGTATTTTAAATATTATTATTGAGATAGTTAATAAGAGGTGTAATTTGCTAAATCGTGGAATGTAAAACAGTCTGTAATTTTTAATTTTTTAAAAATTTTGATGAAACATGACAAGTCATAAGTTTAACCGTCACAGATTTTTTTAGTTTTTTTCCTTCTTTTTTTTTGTAGTTAGGAAAATGTCAAATGTTAACTGCTTGGGGATTATAATATATTATACAATTAAGTATTAAAAAATAACAAATTAGAAACAGACGTTTGGCACTTTTTAACTGAAATTTATTTTAAAACATTTTTCTGTACCAATTTGGATAGGAGTTATAATGCAGTGGAGCACAACATAGCCTAAATTCAAGCTTTAAAAAACCTTCATGAAATAACTGAACAAATCAGTTGTTAGTAAGATCTGTTCGAAAACTGATTACATCGGGTCATTAGGAGACTACTGTTTGTACACCTACGGCCCACAATATATATAATATATTAAACCATATATGCACAGAGAAAACAGTTACAGCAGATGGACTAGTATAAAATCATAATTACAGTGCTTCTTTACATACTACCCCCGTATGATCAATTGTAGAACATCTCCCAGAACACTCATGGTATTTGCAGAAGGATCTACTCACAACATAGATGACTCAGTAACATTTACTCACACACATATACGGCAGTAAGCAGATTTTATGATTAGGCAAAACACAGTGTGTTTATCGATGATTTGTCATATGCAAGGCTATTTTGTACTTTTCTACAAAAAAAGACAGAAAAAGGTAATAGCCACTAAGGAAAAAAAAAGTTCACCGATTGATTAGTCTTGAAGTTTGCATGACATGCTGCATATTGACTATAAAAGGCTTCTGGAACATTTTTGTTTTTTATCATTTGGTTTGCACTATTAACATGACATGATGCAGCTGTGTCACTGAGTCAGGTACATTTAGTTCATTGGTTACTGCTCTTGCAAAGTGTGTCATAGGGTTTGACCCATAAAGTTTATTTCCTGTTCCAACCGATGTGGGTAAATATTGGTTCAAGCCCATAATAATAATAATAGTGGCTATGCTTTTGTGTTATATCAGTGATGGTTAATGAGTAATAGACTATTGATAGCCAACATCAGTTAGTTGGTTTGTTTTGTCTAAGGAAAACACTAATCATTGGGTAATTCTGACATAATAGTCTTAGAGAGGAGACCCACTACATTTTTCTATTAGTAGCATGGGATGTTTTATATGCACCATCCCACAGACAGGATGACACATATCACAGCCTTTGATATTCCAGTCGTGGTGCACTGGCTGGAATGAGAAACAGTCCAATACGTCACTGACAGGGATCGATCTTAAACCGACCATGCATCAGGCGAGTGCTTTACCGCTGAGCTGTGTTCCGCCCTGCTAACATCGGAGATCAGATCCGAGACTGTTCACCAGAGAACTAATGCTGTCTGATCACATCCGAGACTGTCCACCAGAGAACTAATGCTGTCTGATCACATCCGAGACTGTCCACCAGAGAACTAATGCTGTCTGATCACATCCGAGACTGTCCACCAGAGAACTAATGCTGTCTGATCACATCCGAGACTGTCCACCAGAGAACTAATGCTGTCTGATCACATCCGAGACTGTCCACCAGAGAACTAATGCTGTCTGATCACATCCGAGACTGTTCACCAGAGAACTAATGCTGTCTGATCACATCCGAGACTGTCCACCAGAGAACTAATGCTGTCTGATCACATCCGAGACTGTCCACCAGAGAACTAATGCTGTCTGATCACATCCGAGACTGTTCACCAGAGAACTAATGCTGTCTGATCACATCCGAGACTGTCCACCAGAGAACTAATGCTGTCTGATCACATCCGAGACTGTCCACCAGAGAACTAATGCTGTCTGGTCACATCCGAGACTGTCCACCAGAGAACTAATGCTGTCTGATCACATCCGAGACTGTCCACCAGAGAACTAATGCTGTCTGATCACATCCGAGACTGTCCACCAGAGAACTAATGCTGTCTGATCACATCCGAGACTGTCCACCAGAGAACTAATGCTGTCTGGTCACATCCGAGACTGTCCACCAGAGAACTAATGCTGTCTGATCACATCCGAGACTGTCCACCAGAGAACTAATGCTGTCTGATCACATCCGAGACTGTCCACCAGAGAACTAATGCTGTCTGATCACATCCGAGACTGTCCACCAGAGAACTAATGCTGTCTGGGCTCCCTCCATCTCCAGACTAAATGTGTCTGTGTTAAACATTGATTAGGCTCGAGTTGATTAATCAGTGTGCTGGGGTATATGAAGTAAAACAAACATTCCTTTCTTTGCTGTGAATTATGATGGGGCCATGTCAGCTATGACTATACTGTTTTAGAAATAACAGTTGCTCTATTATAGTATATTATGTACATACAACAGTGAATGTGCTCTAAAGCAGTCAACCATAGGTCCAAGTAAAACGTCCACTTTTAAGGGGTATCTGGTTTAGAGACGTTATATACACGTTCTGTACTGACATTTAAGGACGGACCATGAAAAACATCTCGTTTTGAGGGAATTCCACTTTATAGAGGGATCAGTTTTGAAGAGTTTTATTGTTTTTAAAATCTAAAAATTCTTTACCATACTTAAAAGTCATATATCAGATTTAAGATGAAATCTGATCTGTCTAATTATGTTATGCCTAAAAAAATAAATTATATATATATATATTCAATTCAAATTAAAAACAAAAATCATATTCAGAATACTGCATGTCAACCTTCATGCAGCTTCTATAATTTCTGCTATTCATGGTAATTGAAATAATTTTGTAAAAATTATGCCCCAAAAACCCCAACAAAACAAAACAAAATTAAAAGCAGAAAAATTACACCCCTATATACTGTGTGACGTCAGCTTTTCCCTGATATAACCATGGCAACTGTTGAGATAATTCCATGTTTTATTCCATGGGTTTGTCGTAGATCTGAGTGACAGAATTGTCACACTGTGCCATCTGCACAGAATGGCTTAGGTAAAGTCTTGTTGATTGCTTGTGTCATTCAAGGATTTGCGAAGGTGGAGGCACACTCTGGCATCGCTCACACCAGGGGAAAGGTTTCCCTTTGAGTCCTCAAATCACTTCCTGATTGTCACAATCCTCATCATTTATGACACAGCTATTGTCTTTTTTCTTCTTTTTAAATTGTGGTTCCTTGTGCATGTCTGATATATGGTTACATTACATCAGAGAGATGATGGAACCAAAAAAAAAAAAAAAAAAATCTACCACAAAGCATTTCCTGACAAGATTTCCATGGTATTGATTTTGCTCGTTTTCAAGGATGAAAGATTATTGTTGAAGTATGTTGAGATGCAGGTCTAATCCACAAACGGAGTTGTCAGTGATGAATAGGTGGATATATTATTTGTGAGGGTTAAGTTTTGACAGAGTTTCTGCCCTCACCAAAGTCTATGAGGATGTCATGGCTTATGCTCAGGACAAACAGATAGATATATTATTTGTGAGGGTTAAGTTTTGACAGAGTTTCTGCCCCGACCAAAGGCTATTAGGATGTCATGGCTTATGCTGAGGACAGACAGATAGATTAACCGGATGAATGTCATAGTGGCAGGCAGAGATAGATAGGCTGGTGGACATACGTAGATAGGCAGGTAGATGTGCAACAGGTTGACAGCTAGGCAAGTACCATATTTTCCCATGTATTATGCGCACCAGTGTATAATGCGCACCCCCCACTTTGAACGTTTATTCCAAGAAAAAAAACATGAACCACAATATAATGCGCACCGTTTTTTTAAACCACAAAATCGACAGTGAATGCAAGATGTACCGCTTTCCCCCCGTCACCAAAATTAACGAAAAGCGAAAGAAGTGGTATATTCAAGAAACCAAGAAACAAAACTTAAGTTAGGTATTTGAGTACATAGACCTACATGTCACATTAAACAAAGGCTAGTACTTGCGTACTTACATGTCACAGACTCACACGTGCATAAATCAAAACAAAGTTATATACCCCATACACTGTAAATGACTAATAAATATATGAAAACAAAAATATAGCATATTACATTTCGTTCTCGTGGCTAACGTGAATGCGCGAGATTTCTAAATTTATAAAAGTGTGGTATATTTCCGGTTTGCCGGAAATGGCCGAATTAAATTTCATGGAAATTAAAAATATTTACGGTCCAGTTTTGTCATTTTTGTGCACTTTTTGGCGAGGTATGGATACTTTTGTAGATTTATTTTGCATTTATTACAACCATCACAAGTGAAAAGCGATTTTTAAGAGGGTTTTGGCGTTTCGTTGTAATGAACACTGTCAGTAACCTGTAAAGTACCGTAAACTACCGATCGGCGATGTTTCATGGGTGATCGCTGGACATTTTTAAAAGATATTTTTTCTATTGCTATGTATAGTGCGCACCCCCATTTTTAACCTGTATTTTCTGGAAAAAAAGTACGCATAATACACGGGAAAATACGGTAAATACAGACAGACATAAAGTTTGTTTTGTTTAACAACACCACTAGAGTATATTGATTTATTAATCATCGGCTACTGGATGTCAAACATTTGGTAATTTTGACATAATAGTCTTGGAAAGGAAACCGTCTACATTTTTCCATTAGTAGCAAGAGATATTTTATATGCACCATCCCACAACAGGATAGTACATACCATGGCTTTTGATATACCAGTTGTGGTGTACTGGCTAGAATGAGAAATAGTCCAAGGTGACCACTGATGGGGATAGACCCTAGACTGACTGCACATCAAGCTAGTGCTTTACCACTGGGCTACATCCCGCCCCCATACAGGCAGACTTATGCAGATAGGTAGGGATATACAGACAGGCAGACACAGATAGGTAGGGATACACAGACAGGCAGACACAGATAGGTAGGGATACACAGACAGGCAGACACAGATAGGTAGGGATACACAGACAGGCAGACACAGATAGGTAGGGATACACAGACAGGCAGACACAGATAGGTAGGGATACACAGACAGGCAGACACAGATAGGTAGGGATACACAGACAGGCAGACACAGATAGGTAGGATATACAGACAGGCAGACACAGATAGGTAGGGATACACAGACAGGCAGACACAGATAGGTAGGGATACACAGACAGGCAGACACAGATAGGTAGAGATATGCAGACAGGCAGACACAGATAGGTAGGGATATGCAGACAGGCAGACACAGATAGGTAGAGATATACAGACAAGCAGGCACATATAGGTAGAGATATACAGACAGGCAGACACAGATAGGTAGGGATACACAGACAGGCAGACACAGATAGGCAGACACAGATAGGTAGGGATACACAGACAGGCAGACACAGATAGGTAGGGATACACAGACAGGCAGACACAGATAGGTAGGGATACACAGACACAGATAGGTAGGGATACGCAGACACAGATAGGTAGGGATACGCAGACACAGATAGGTAGGGATACGCAGACACAGATAGGTAGGGATACACAGACAGGCAGACACTTTGCAGGTAGATAGGCAGACTGATAAACACATACAGAAGCATTCATAGGCAAACACAGACAGGGAGATAGAGAGAGGATCAGTTCTGTGTTATTTTCAGCCTTTCTTAAAAATAAATATATAACTGCTTTATCTAGATTCATGGCATGTTGAGTGTTGAGTGTAAAACTTGAAAACATGTATCTGTCACATCATTACTAGGTAATAATCCATTATATATCTATTTGGCAGTAGCTGCCACCAGAAGTATGAATGGCAGAATGTCCATGGCTGCCTTCTTCCTTGTATTGGGTTACTGCTTAATTCTATTCTCATTTCACTCTTGTTTTTTAAAGAATGAGTAATTTATGTTTTTAAATCCTCAAACTGAAATTTCAAATTTAAAATGGGAGAAATGCAATTAATTATTCACGATCACAAGCATTTTATGTCTGCCACTAATTTCTGCATATCAAAAAATGTCTCGTTTACGACAATTTAAGAGCTTGTTAATTAGGGGCTATGTTATTGTTTTTGACAAGAACATAAATTAAAGAAGTGGTTGATGGTGATTATCATTGAGGAATTAATGTGCTGTGTTTTTTCACCCGTCGTCAGAAACCCAGAGACAGGCTTCAAGCTGTGAACACTATTAGAATTATTCTTCCACTGACAAATTTATGACATCCTACTTGTATTAGAGTTACTCCCCTTGATGCAGCTCTCCACATGGTAGCAGCACATTTGTGATGAAGCACATGTGAACTGTCATTCTGACATGTTTTATTACACTACTTATCTCTCTTTATGTTCAAATATATGATATTGAAACGTTTTTAATCATCACTAATGATTTTGGTTTTTAACATCTTTCAATTTAAACATTATCTTGCTTTTAAGAGACTTAAGAGCTTGAAGTTGTGAGATGAAAACCTTTTATAGTATAATAAACTCTGTATGTTATATATTGCTTTGGGATTGTGTTCTGTAGTAAAAATAGTAAGCTCAAAATAAAAGGAAATCCCCTGATAGCATACATGCAGGTAACTCTTACCAAAAAGTAGCAAGGGATTTTCTATTTGCACTTCCCTATAGACAGAACCGTACATACCATGGACTTTGATATACCAATTGTGCACCTGTTTGGATGGGATCCCCCCTCCCCAAATCATGTACCGACAGTGATTGAGTTTACAACCTATTGCACCTCTGGTGAGTACTGGTACTCTATCACTAAGTTATATCCCAGCTCTCTAAGTAAAAAGAATAACCGGAGCATGAATCAGGACCAGTGTGTTGTTATTTGAGAGAGTGTGAAGTGGTGAGATAGAAATCTGTATGATGAACTCCATCCCTTATCAGTGTGATATACAGCGAGAGACTAGGTACAAGATTTCCCATCTAGATAGCATGTAGACCATTCACTTAACACTTCTCTAGAAATAACACCCCTACAATTAGGGAAAGGAAATAGAAGGTGATAAGAGACCTCAAAGTCATATTATTAGAAACAATTTAGATAGACATTCGTACCAAAGTGTGAAAACATGTCTTCTGTCAGATGGCAAAAACAATTTGAACAGTTTATCAACTTCTGGTAATACCATGTTAAATTTAGACTGTATTATAAGTATTTTTACGTTTGTTTTAAAAAATGATTATAAACCTTGAAGTGCAGACTTTAACGTCATGGCAACACCATTCAAATAGCATAACGTTAAAGTCTAGACTTTAAGTTTTATAAGCACGGGCTTAGATATTGAAATACAGTCCAAATATGTTAAATATCATCATATTGGAAGAGGGGTATTTTTTAGATATATGAATGGGTTTGCAATATTGTCTTTTTTGGTCAGTCTGTCTGTGTATCTGTCTGTCAGTCTGTCTGTCTGTCTGTCTATGTCTGTTTGTGTCTTTGTTTGTTAACAATAGATCTGAGTGATTTTTGGACATGATTGTTAACTTGTATATGTATATAAATTACCATCAATATTAATGTTATGTTCTTTGTGTATCATACAAACACAAAATAGGAGTTTGTGGTCTTTCAAATGTTAATGTATGGTCAGATGATACTGAGTATTGTGTTTATAACTGTCAAAGCCAACATATTCATCTAATAAAAATCAATATACATCTATGTGTATATAAACATTATATAAAGATCCTTATTAATTAATTCTGGTGTTTTATATTTCAACAAGCCATTAGTAATTTATGATTCACCTATTCTTCAACACACTGCCATTTCTAACAATGAGCACATTCATTCTTCGACAGCTGAAACAGGAACTAGTTTTTCTCATATTCTCTATCATAATTTCCATGTTGCAATTGAATTTGTAATTGTGCTACTCTATCACACCGTATAACACAGAAATAATGTATAACTAACATAATTATAATCAGCGACCAGAGACCACAATCTGCACACCACCACATGCACCAAAATTGCAATTTGTTTGTCATTTTACCACCACAAAAGAAAGGAATACGACCATCTCCGGTCACATTTCCTGTCCGTCATGGTTACCCTTGGACTGAAACCCTCTCATGACCCCGACCAGTCCCCGGGGGTCAAGCTCACATTACAAAGGTATTGGACATTAATCTGGTAAGCTCAGGTGTGAGCGGCACGTTTACAGCCTATTATCACGTCTTGCCAGCAAAGACCAGATAGAAGCCGCTTTTGAAAATATGGCTGAAGGCTAGTTAAATCAATGGGCAGATTTTAGCAGCTCGTGCGTCTTCCCCAGAGAATAGCATTGCACCCTGCCTGCTGTCATCAGTCTACTGTTCTTAACAAATAGATTTTAAAATTTTGTCTTCTTCATGTTTCTTTTCTATTTTTTTCTTTTTTAATTAATTAATTTTTTAAATGAGTGAAATATAGTGGGGGGTTTTAAAAGGAGAGAAATAGCTTTAAAAGATACACATTAACAAATGTTTATCAGTGAACATTTTGTTCAATATCTGGTCGCAATTTGCTACACAATTAATTTTCAGAGATTGCTACACAATTGTAAAACATTAAACGGTAGTTGCTAATCAATTTTCAATTGACTAGAAAAATCACCAATCAAGATTTTGAAAACAAAATGTTCCCTGTTTATGGTAATAAAAGCTTTTTGGTATGACACATTTTTAATATGTTTATAAAACATTTTAAACACAACTTTGAAGGACAAATTGGACAAATAAAACAGTTAATAAATAAGTTTTTTTCTGTCATTAAAAAAGGCTGAAAGATATTGTATTAGGCCATGTCACTCTACCCAAAAGGCTGAGAAAAGCTACATTAGCCAATATCAGTAATTCTGTTTCTCTCCAACGTCAATAAGTCTGAGATATACTGTATTATTTTTTACTTGATGTCAGAAATTCCTTTTTACTCTGAAAGACTTCTGTTTTTACCATGTATATTATTTTCATCTTGATTATTCTGATAACAGATATTAAGTAATGCAGCTAGTAAATCAGACATTGAGAGCCCATGGAAACTCACAAATCATCTTTTATTGTCCACCTTAATAATGCCATTACTTTGCGATAGTTTCTCGATGATGGCACATTGCAGTGGAGGCAGCAGGAGGAGATAAATGGGCGTTGTTTTCCCTGTGTATCGCGATGTTATCAGTTGCCTACATACCATGCCCTCTATCATACAGCCACTGACACTGATGGAACCCTTTCCGGTGATCAGTTATTTGATATAGCCCAAATGTCAAAGTCATTTTCAGGAGATTTTCTTGTCCTGTTTGAATTGGAATCCATACTGTGTATGAAGAGATAAAAATACAGTGGAACTTTAGCTACAGGTGTATGTGTGTGTGTATCATCAACCCCAAAAAAATCTCTTTACATGCTTAAATATAGTGAAACTTGTTTAAACCAGATCACGTCGGTGACCTAATATTTATCTGATTTAGACGGGATCCGGTGTTTAGAGGGTTGCGTTTTAGAATTTAGAAAATTTGAGACCATGACATTTGGTCTGTTTTGACAGGATTCTGGTTATTCAGGGTCCAGTTTAGACAGGTTTCACTGTGTCTACTCAAGAGTCAAGCAGGTCCATACCAGCTCATCTTCTCCAACATATGTTGGTTGTATTGATTGGAACAGAAGGGAAGTTGTTGTGTTATGTTAAAACACTGATTTCCATTGGACCATGCAACATTTGGCTTGTTATAGTACTTGGATGGGTGACCACCTGGAACACTCGAGAGTGTTGTACTTGCCAGTATGTTACCAGAGTTCCATGACTGGTGTGGTAAAATTTACATACTCCATGTGTCGGCCTCTGTAGACATTAAACCCCCCACTGTTCTCTATATTTTTATGCATATTAACATAATCACAGTAAATAAGTAATCATAACTGATATACAAAATAGGTGAAAACTAGCAAAAGTCTGAGATAAATTGTAAACTATTAAAAGTATGAGATAAATTGTATCAAACATCTACAATAATAATAATAATAAAAATTATAAAAAAATAAACCCCCAAAAAAACACCATTTCAGCAAGTCTTGTTTTACAGCCTGTATACATTCCTAGATAATAGTGTGTATTTATTACCCTATGGTGTTATATATGTAGATGTATATCAGTAAAAAATTGTTATCGGTAATGAACTCCGTATTCCTTACACAATGCTATAAGTTGTTGATGTGTCTCTCCAAAATATTCACTGGGTTGCCTTTCAAATGTGTATACACATACATGTATGTGCATGTCCTAGCAATAGTCGGCAGTTACTATGTTAGTGTTATATGACATTAGATAAAAACTGTAACATGGGCTTTATTTTTGGTATACAATTACAATTTGTTGACTGGTCCTTTTTTTATATGTTGTCTGGTTCTCTCAAATTATTGACTGGTTTTCTCAGATTTGTAAGGCATGTGTCATGTCCATGAGTATATGTTTTTAACTTACAGATAGGTTTATAGTTTTATTATTACCGGTATATCAGTATAAAATGTATTACTGCTGTCTGTTTTATTTGATAATGCAATTTGTTGACTGTCCTCTGGCAGGCTGAAAAATACTGAAAATTACTGGGGGTTTTTTTTTTTTTGGGGGGGGGGGGTCCACAAATTTATTGACTGTTTTTCTCTAAATATTTCATTAGTTCTTAAGTCATTGGTGTTGATATATATAATACAATTGTACCATCTCTAACAACATTGTATTTTGTAAAATATGACACAGACATAAAACAGATTGGGTAATAACTGTATTAGACATCAACCTCTGGGAAATTGCAGCTAAACGATTGACTGCATAAGACTCTCTTTGCATATAAAATCAAGTTGTGGTTCCAAGTTTGGACGAAAAAAAGAAAGAGAAAAAAAGAAATCACTCTACAGTAAAATAGATTTGTTGCTTTGTTGATATTCCTGGGAATCGATGGACAAAGTTCACGTACTGATTAACATTGGTTGGAGTGCATTGCCGTATGACCACCCAATGTGCAGTGGTAACGTATTCAATGATATTGATGTCATTTCTTAAGCTCCACTCTTTACCTTTTCCCTATTTGAACAAGGCACAATGTAAGAAGGTTTAATGAAAGGGAAAGATGTAATATGCATCAGATTTGAACAGTGGTTGTTTTGTCTGTCGAAACACAGCACATGACCGGGTGGGTTTCCATTTTCAATAGCGGCCGTATTTGATACGTCTAAAACTGTTGACATAAGCATTATGCGGATGAAGGTGTATTGATGACACCCGGTGTGTGTGTGTGTGTGTGTGTCACGGGTCATGTGACCTGCATTCAAGGAACAGAGATGATCTAGTGCAGGCGATGGCAAATGGAGACTCGATTGATTAAATAATTGACCGTTTAATTGGTGCAAACTAATTGTAGCCATCTCAAGCTGAGATGAGAAAGTGGAAGACATATTTATGTAGTGAGGAAAATGGAGATTAGGCCTAGAGATGTACTTTAAGAAGGGGGATAACTGAACAATTAAGGCCTTTTCTAACAAAAAAGTTAAGTTTGTTTTTGTTTAATGACACCACTAGAGCACATTGATTTATTAATCTTCAACTATTGGATGTCAAACTTTTGATAATTTTGACATTTAGTGTTAGAGAGGAAACCTGCTACCTTTTTTCATTAGTAGTAAGTGATTTTTGATATTAACGATCCTACATATAATGACCATTAATATATCAGTTGTGGTGCACTGGCCGGAACGAGAAATAGCCCAATGGGCTCACTGATGAGGATCGATCCTAGACCACCACGCATGAAGCGAGTGCTTTACCAATGGGCTATGTCCCAACCTCTGCCTCTTCTAGCAGTTTTTTGCATTATTACATTGTCCTAAGAATATAAATTATTTTACTTATTAATCATAAAACCTATCAGGTAGGTATTCATAACAAAGGGTGAGTCAATGGATGGACGGACGGGATGGATGGATGGACGGATGGACTGATGGATGGAAGGAAGGACTGATAGATGGAAGGAAGCACTGATAGATGGAAGGAAGGATGGATGGACCGATAGATGGAACAGATGAATGGACGGACGAACGAATGGAGGGACTGATGAATAATTATTTGGAAACTGATGGACGAATGATTGAACATTGATAAGTGGCAGATAATGAAAGGATTTAAAACATTTATAGGATTTTTTTTGTGATGTATAGATTGAAAAGTAAATGGCAAGAGATGGAAACATGGATGAATGGACTTATAAAAGAGGAATATTTTTACCACTTGGATCTGAACAGTATAAAAACTGTTCCTGCTATCTGATAGACCATCTTTAATGCAGAAGAAACAAATCACTTAGAACATTTTGCCCGTTTCCCGTTTCACTCACTGCTCATTAAAACCATGCTCCCCATGGGCAGGCAATGTCTGTGCATGCAAAATTACAAGTCAGACGCCTTATTATTTTATTTTTTTCAACTCATTCTCGCTCAGCCTTTCTTTTTAGAAATGAGCTATTGATTCCAAATTTTAATTCCCTCAAATTGACTATTGATCCGTTTTAGATTCAAATCCATGGGTGACGGTCCATGTGTAAATACTGAAAACAGAATGCAAAGTGTACTTCATGCATTTATTTCACAAAGCTATGTTTGCTGTGAGTAGGCAGTGACAGCTAATAGAAAAGATGAACACCCATCTATCCCAGTCTGTGGTGGTAAGCTGATGTACTGAGCAGTCAAACCAGCAATCAATTTGACTCGTGCGTATATCTACTGAAGGTTCAAGCACGACTGTCTTGGACACATTTTCTGCAATTCCCTGGTGAATGTGTCAAAGACATGGTGAAACCAGCCTTGGTGGAGTAGTGAATTAATTGAAACCCAGTACACACCAGCCTCAAGTAAGGAAAGAAATGGTTTATTTAATGATGCACTCAACACATTTTATTTACGGTTTTACACAGATATTGAGGGAGAAAACCCACTGTCGCCACTTTATGGCCTACTCTTTTCGATTAGCAGCAAGGGATCTATTATATGCACCATCCCATAGACAGAATAGCACATACCACAGATAGGATAGCACATACCATGGCCTTTGATGTGCCAATCATGGTGCACTGTCTGAAGCGAGAAATAGCTCAGTGGGCCCACTGATGGGGATCAATCCCAGACCGACCAAGCATCAAGCAAGCACTTTTACCACTGGGCTAAGTCTTGCCCTCAGCCTTAAATAAGTCGAGTGGCTAAACCACTACACCAAGTGAGCATGCACTGAGGCAAGAGATATCCCATTCTTAAATAAGTTGAGTGGCTAAACCACTACACCAAGTGAGCATGCACTGAGGCAAGAGATATCCCATTCTTAAATAAGTCGAGTGGCTAAACCACTACACCAAGTGAGCATGCACTGAGGCAAGAGATATCCCATTCTTAAATAAGTCGAGTGGCTAAACCACTACACCAAGTGAGCATGCACTGAGGCAAGAGATATCCCATTCTTAAATAAGTCGAGTGGCTAAACCACTACACCAAGTGAGCATGCACTGAGGCAAGAGATATCCCATTCTTAAATAAGTCGAGTGGCTAAACCACTACACCAAGTGAGCATGCACTGAGGCAAGAGATATCCCATTCTTAAATAAGTCGAGTGGCTAAACCACTACACCAAGTGAGCATGCACTGAGGCAAGAGATATCCCATTCTTAAATAAGTCGAGTGGCTAAACCACTACACCAAGTGAGCATGCACTGAGGCAAGAGATATCCCATTCTTTTATGGCACATACATGTAGTTGGCTAACTGGAAAATGCTGTGCCTGTTATTTAATTCTCTTGTCTGTAGGCTGTCTGTCTGTGGCATGTTGGTCTCTTCCCATGGGACACCATGGGCTTTTTGACTACATTTGTCTGATGTTTTTACCACTGAGAAAATGTGTTGTTATTACATTCATATTGATTGTAACCGTTATGTTCTGATACATGCTTTAAAGCAAATATTAGATATTGCATGTTTATTTCTCAATGAAAGGGGAGTAGTAATTTACTGTTGGTTTTTTTCAGTCTGATAATACTTCATTGATAAATGACTTCGTCTGTGTCTTTACAATCAGTTGTTTCTATTTGCAGAAGTGCCTTTGATCTTTCTCCTAACACAAATTATTCAATATTTTCCTCCTTATTGTTTTCTTGTTTCGTGCAATTTTTTGTTAGCATTTTGCCCGAGACGCACAAGGGTGTCTGGTGACATGAAAGACAGATATCAGTTGAAGCTAATTTCCTGTCAACTAGTTGAGATAACTTACACGTACCTCAGGCTACAAACGGGGAGGAACGTTTAGAATGTATGTCCCGTGGTTTATGTGTTGGTATCGATGCCTATTGAACTTTGCTATTGAATGATGCTGTGGAATCTGTCGACTCCTTTGAACGTCGGAGGATCGGTTCCACACCTGACGGCGGATTGTGGGATGTTAAAAAGAATTAATTTAGACTTGCTGATGCAATGGAAGAAAATGAGACAGATGTTCCTCCATATCCATTGCACTGTCTCACATTTAAAAGAGTGTTTAAAGTTAAAAATGAATCCTACTAGACTTGGGTGATGACAGGTCTCTGAATTTGCAAGGATGATGGTATCGTTCGCGTGTCACTCGAGCAGCTCTCATTTTGCAGAATTCATTTTTCAATTTGTGTAATAAATTTATTACATCATTTACATGGAAATTGTTTAACTGAATTTGCTTATTTCCCATTCCAACCAGTTTCATGACTCATATTTCAAAGACGATGAGATGTGCCGTCTTGTCTGTGAAAGTATATGTTGATGTAAAATACCGTGTTTTAAAACTGTTGACCATGTTTTACACTTATCACAAATGTGTTGAGGTGTCACTGAACAAATATTTTTAATATCTCCACACCTTCTGTCTGAAGCTGAGATCAGTGTGATATATTAGTACAGAATCTTATCAATTAGCATTAATCGTATGTACGGTATGTCTAATGTGAGTTA